>NW_010320972.1:0-964 GCF_000700745.2 Antrostomus carolinensis | reverse complement strand
AATCATAGAATGGTTTGGGTTGGAAGTGAACTTTAAAGGTCATCTAGTCCATCTTCCTGCAGTCAGCAGGGACATCTTCAACTACATCAGGTTGCTCAAAACCCCATCCAACCTGAGCTGGAATGTTTCCAGGGATGGGGCTTCTACCACCTCTCTGGGCAACCTGGGCCAGGGTCTCACCATCCTCAGTGTAAAGAATTTCTTCTTTCTATCCAATCTGAATCCACCCCCTTGTAGTTTAAACCCATCACCCCTTGTCCTATCACTGCAGGCCCTGCTAAAAAGTCTGTCCCCATCTTTCTTATATGTCTCCTTCAAGTATTGAAAGGCCACTAGAAGGTGTCCCCGGAGCCTTCTCTTCTCCAGGCTGAACAGCCCCAACTCTCTCAGCCTGTCCTCACAGCAGAGCTGCTCCAGCCCTGGCATCATCCTGGTGGCCTCCTCTGGACCCTCTCCAACAGATCCATGTCTGTCTTGTCCTGAGGACTCCAGAACTGGATGCAGTGCTCTGTTTATTTTGTTGAAGTTCTTGCAAATGAAATGGGAGATTGGAGTTTCAGACCCATTTTAGTGGAAGGATGTGAACCCATTGCACTCATTCTCCAGGAGAATATTTCTGCTATCCTTCCTCTGAAACTGAGGCCCAGTCAAGCTGGAAATGGCAGTTTGCAAGAGCTGAGGGTCCATTTTTAGTTGTTGTTAATGATAATGATTGTAGAGCATGTTGGAATCTGTGAGATGTTTCCTTGCGTGCCTGGAAAACTGGGTGGCTCTGTGAATTTTGTTTTTCTCAAGGAGCATAGACTCATAGAATCATGGAATGTTGTGAGTTGGACCCACCAGGATGATGGAGTCCAACTCCTGTCCCTGCACAGGACAAGCCCAACATTCATGGGATTGTCCTGTGGGCACATGTTGGCCAAATGCTGCTGACATCTTGTCAGGCTTGGTGCCATGAGCACCT
>NW_010320971.1:0-18364 GCF_000700745.2 Antrostomus carolinensis | reverse complement strand
GGCTCCCCCAGCTCCTGGTGAGCTCCTGGGGGCTGAACAGTGAGGAGAGGCCGTTTGTTCATTAGCTGTGCTTTTTAACGCACGTATGCCCTCGGGAGATGGCTGCTGAAGGGAGAATCGGGCTCGTTTAAAGGGTAGCTATCTCCCCTTTTCCTTGTTGTTCGCACCTTGCAGAAAATACCTGAGACAAAACAGCACTGGTATTGCAGAGGGGTAACATACCTGACTGCTTATCTGGTGGCCACGGGTGTTACCGTGTCCACGTCAGGGCTAATGTTCCTTGTTGTAGCTGAGTGGGTAGACAGTGCTTCGAAGGTGTTTGAGAGGGGTAAGGGGATGTCCCAGGTAGCACGGCTGTTAAAGGGAGCAGTCCTGCTCCTTAGCGGCTCCACTTCATGTGGGGGGAAAATACCTTTTAAATATTTTGAGGCAATGAAAATAAATGGAAAGGGATTGAGACAATACATTGAAAAATACTTAACTTCATATTTCTACAAGGATGTTATTAATGAGAAGGAATAAAACATTTAAATTTTTTTTAACATTTTCAATTATATTGTTACACCTTTTTCTTGCATAAAATTGTTTCTCATCCTTCAATATGACATAGTAGTGCTACAGGTACACAGTTTGCCAAACAATAGAACTTTGTAAACTTCCTTATAATTTAGACTTTTAAAAGTTTCCATTTATTGTAATTCTAAATTAAGAAAAATTGTGTTTTACATGAATTGTGTCACATGGTACACCTGAATGGAAAATGGACTTTATGGTTTAATTTCAGTGATGCCTTTCCATTTTTGTGTACTATTTAAACACTTAATGCATTTATTTTGTTTTCCCCCACCTTAAAAGCTGTTTGTGTTATCAGCTGAGTATGATATTGAAAAACTTCTGTAAAGGCTTCCTAGTTTCAGGGTATGCAAGCTGTTGATATAAAACAAATAGAATTGGATTGCTTATACGAGCTGTAATGTTATACAGTCACTGCATTAGGGTATTTTGAATTGTAAATATGAGGAGAAAGTCTGGGGTAAACTTAGTAATTTCTTAGCTGTTACCCAGCTTTGTGGTTTTGTGGTTTTTTTGAGACATTTTTGAATTAGAGACTATAAGGGTTACATAATCAGGTTCCATTTGTGTGTCTAATAGACTTGATGTGGTTGTCGGTTAGTTTTCACACCAGGTGCATGATTCTTGCTCTTAATGACCTAGCGTATAAAAATTCTTCCTTTTGCTGCTGTTCTCTCACTAGTAATTTTTAGGTAATGCTCTTCCACTGTTGCCCAGTATCAGAAACTAAGGGTATATGCAAGGAAAAGACTTTTTCAGTATTTTTCAAAGCACACAGATTTTTCAAAACTGCATATCTTCCAAAGAATAGACAATTATCTTGGGGTGATCAGAATGATAGAATGTTTAGAATGATAAGCAGTGATTGCTATAGTTTGGGTTATGTGTCCTTTAACATTAAGTGTGTTTTAAGGCTGATAAGAATATATTCTCAAACAGAAAAACACTTCAAGACTGGGAGATAAAACAGCTTATTGCATCCATAGCTCTGGTGCTAACAGTGTTACACTGATTTAGCAGTCCTGTTCAAGGTTTCCGTAATGGAACTGCTAGTGGAATACTTAGCAAGTAATACTGATTAGTCTGGTTGTATTCTCTGCTATGCTGCCTGTATTTTTTTTTAGTGCAATATTGGAAGAATCATCTTCTCATGCCTTCTTTTCCTGTGTAGGGGTTTGTCACTGTCTCAATACATGGAGTCACATATCTATATAAATGCTTTTGAAACCTTTGAAACAGGAGGTAGGAGCTGAGGGGAAAAAAAAATAATAAATGCCATACGTAGAATTTCTGATTAACTACTGGATACCTATAGTACTCTGATATCTTCTTTTTAGGGAAGTGGTATGCTAATTAGATTAATTTCCTTTACTTAAACTTTCTATGTGCTGTACTACTCAGTAAGCATAGGGATAGGCTCTCTCGTGTGCTATATTATATTCTATTCAGAAAAACATAACATCATTGTTACAGGACTTTAATAAAGATGATTTATACTATCTATCAACAATGGAGCCTATTTGACAAGTACAATAGGAATAATACATCAGAGATTGGTTTCTTAATAAACTCTGACATTTTGATTTATCTTTAGAAGGTTATTTTGTCCTAATAGATTAATGAAAGTATCATTTTTATGATTTTTAAACTATTTCTTTTTCACAAAACTTTTATTTTAGAACAAAGGAACTATTTAAATTTATTAATGAGAAAATATTTCATCATTTCTACTTTCTTTTCTTTTTCTCTGTCCTAAAGCATGTAAGCTTTAATTTTTGTCCTATCTGAAAATGAAGTCAGATGAATTATTTCTGTAGCTGAATTTTAAAAAGGTTATTGATGCTTGGAATGATTTGATACAACTGGTTTGATATGTGGGAGTTTTTGTATCACATCTGGAGAAAAAAAAATTAAAATTAAATAGTAGTTATAAGTTCATTGACTATAGATAACAACCGCCCTTTTAATGATGGTGGTTTTACATATTTTAGCTTCTCCATGAGTACAGTCACTGAAGTTAGTATGAAATTAGTATGAAGTTATCTGAAGTTGTCCAGGAGATGACCATTTTGAGACTTTTAAAAATAAAGACAGAGGAAGGAAGTTACTTGTGTATTAGAACATATTTAAGCACTTCTGATACCTTTTCCTGTAGACTGTAATCTACTACTGGAAAGCACTTGATGAATAATTCAGTATTTTACAGATGAGTTTCCCAGTAAGCATAAGACTCAAACCATCTTGGATAAATTGTGATCTTCAAAATGTATCATGTCATTGAATAATTTTTGCTAGTGGCTTCCTCCTGTTCATTCAAGGTGCTATGATTCTTTAAGGCTGCTGTTATTAACTCATTGATGTTATTCTGATAATGGAAATAAATCATAAAGCATTCCCAGCAAGTGCTTTTAATTTTATAGCACTCAGCAGCCTCAATGAAAATTCTCTATGTCGAGAACTAGAAGAATGCAAGTTTTTATTGTAAATTTTAAGGAAATAAAAAGAGTGCAACTTCTGAGCTGTCCTAAAAGTCTGGCTCAAACTGTAAAGAGACTTCTAAACATTTCTTAAAGTAAGTTCTCATAGTAGCACTGTGGTTAAATGGGACAAATTTGCTGAAATACTTAACGTAGAACACAATTGTCTGCCATGGGTATTCAGCTGTTGTAGTTTTTGCCCAGGAAAGCCTTAGCACGTGTGTACATATTTACTAAATGAAAACCAGAGAAGAGATGCTTTATATAATTGGGGTTTTGTTTATCATTGTGAGAAGGCTGTTTCAGGTGCATATATATATACACCTATTTTTGCAGGCAAGGTTCTGGATACCCAGGTGCACCTGAAGAAGTGGTTTGTATGCGAATGATATGTACAAGGTTGAAAAGAGAAAATGCAGTGTAATTCCAGCCTGCCATAGGGGTGAGGCCAAAATCTAATCTGATTTTGCACTAATAAGAAATTTCAGAATATTTTATCATAATTTAGCTAGATTGTTCACAGATCTTCCATGTGCTTTGCAGAGGATCCACCAGTCATTCTTGTAGGATGAATGTGAAATACGTGCTTTCGACTCAGTAGCAGCTGAAGAGGCTTAATGTGAAATCTAATTATCTCTTCCAGCTGTGATCAAACAGCCGATTAGAAACCGATGCTTTGAGAGGCGGTGTGGGCAGTAGGTGGAGCAGTTGTGCGATACAGATGAGAGAAGCTTCGAAAAGAAGAAATGTCTGGAGGAGAAATAGCCATGCAGCAATGGGTGGGAACAGCATGGGCAAATGGCAAAGGAGGGAAAAAATGGTCCTTGGTTATTGAACAAGAACAGAGAGGAGAGTCCAGACTTAAAAGTTCATTTCTTCTCTCCCATAAAGAAGAGGAAGTGAGAGCTGCAGAGATGAGGGTCCATGCATTCCCGTGTTTAAGATTGCAGAGAGACACCATGCAATGCATATGACTCTTCTGGTCTTTGGATTATGATTTTAAATACCATTTTTTTTCCCTCTGCATTCAGGCCCGCTCCCTCTGGATGGGAAGACAAGTGATCAAGTGACATCTACACCAGATCTAGCAGTCCTCATAGCAAGGATTCTGTTGTGCTTGATGCCTTATCCTTTCTCAGTGATGTAAATACAAAGTGCAACAAGAACAACTTTATATAGGTAAGTGATTCTGAGAAGGTGGGTCAGCCAACAAAAATTTGACAAACATTTCTGTTTGGCAGTTGTGTGGGGAGATTACTGAACTAAGTAGGCAGTTCTCAGCATCTTGGAGAAGGGCTGAGGAGGAGCTACTAAACTTGTGATTTTTGCAGACTTCATTTATTTACCCCAGCAAATAGGAAGCATTTGATGCATACTTCCTATAGTCTCTGTTTCTCTATAGCATTTACTCTTTTGGAAAGCTTTGTTAGGTATGTTCTTTACACTGTTAAAGGTTCCTCTTTCTTGAAAAGCAAATTTGTTATTTATTCAAAACAAGATCTTTCTAATTTCTGAGGCTGCAGGTGTAATATCATAGGGAGTAAGATTGACAGTAAAGCTATACAGACTATAAAATCATAAAGCCATAACACTTTTAAAGACTGTGGCAAAAAAGAAGGCAGTTCCCTTTTATTTTCCCTCCCAAAACTGCTAGTGACTGGGAATGCAGTTTGTACTGAATATGCTTTCTGAATGGATAGATGTGCTGTGCATAATCTACTTGGAAGAAGTGGTGGCAGTTCCTGTGACTGCGGTAAAGAGTATGAGGGGGATGGTATCCAACCCATAGGACCGATGTGTAAGGAGCTACGGTGCTAAAAGATGGGGTTTTGTTTATAGTCTGCTCAGCATTTTGCCACTTGCTGTATGGTTATCTAAGTGCTTATTAAGCATCTTAGTTTAATATCATACCCACCATCTTTATAATATATGTTTGGATTTTCATGTGTTATCTCTGCAGTCCACAATAAGTATGCATAATCATCTAATCATTTCTGTTTAAATTATAAATAACAAGATGTATGGCTTTAACAGTTTGGAAGAAAATGAAAAATATATAATTTATAAAGGAGATTCTTCTTCTACAGGAGATTATGGAGAGGCATAATACAAAATAAAAAAGTTTTCTCATTTCTAGGTATAGGATTTTTAAACAACCACTTCTACAGTAACCAAATTTTCACGTTTATTCAGGGCACTGTAGTATGCGGGTACCTTACCTGCACTCACATTTCTTTCCCCTCTATATCAGCAAGAGTGAGGGGAGGCATTTTTGAGGAAAGTATTTGGGACAAAAAGATCCTAAAGAGCCGACAGATTTCTGTGTATTACCTTTACCATCATAGGCATGTTTTTTAAAGCTCTAAAGTACAACTAGCTGAATGTAAGCAGACTGTTCAGCCTCTGGAGAACCACACTGCCTTCAGGTGTAATCAGCTTGGGCACAGCAATATGAATCTAGTGTGAACTTTTGAGCACAGGCATGGAAATATCACTGTCTTTATCCCCTGGCTTTGGTTCTAGGTGTTGATTGTGAGAATGAGGAAAGCCAGAGTAAATTAGAGCAATCTAAACATCCACACCAGTAACATTTTCCTTTATTTAACACACTCTTCTTCCACTGTATTTATCAATTCTTTTTTACTCTTCATGTCTTACTAAACCTAAACATCAGAGGGGAAAAAAAGTGAAGGAGGGACGGATCAAGTAAGTTTTTTCTCACTGAAAGAAATGACAAAGCTCCCATTAACTTCAATGAACACATCTCCTTTTGTGCTTTACTTTGAATCAGGAGCGTGCTTTTGAAGCAAACTTGGTCATCACCACTTACTGTGCTTTGTTTCACACCATGAAGTGATCATGAAGTGACACAAACTGAGTTCCTTTTGGACTACACTGAATTTAAGGACGCATTTCAGAAATACACCTCATACGCCTCAACCTCAAATAAACATTTAGACCATGGGATGAGAGAAGGACTAATCTGAAATAAGTGCTGTCAGATGAAGTTCTGTGCACCACTGTTTCGTTTTGTAAGTCTTCTCATCCTGAACCACATTATTTGCAAATCTAGAAATGACCAGTGAATCCAGGATAGGCCTATTTATTTTTGGTTTTGAAAGGCACTGTGCTCTTTGGTGCTTTAATAGCTTCCTTAAAAAATGTTGACTGTTGTTATGGCTTACAGAAATGGGAAACAATTCAGTTGAGATTTAATATGGAATTGAAATTATGAGAAGGAAAAGAAAAATCTGAAATTAATTTGAGACTATGATTCATCTTCTGAGTTTAAAAATACTGTGGATTATAATTAGAGGGCTCATATATGGAATTCCTGTTACCAAGTACTGTCAATGTGCTTGACTGTTTTAAAACATAAATGTCTAGGAGACGACATTTTCAGGATGCAGGTCTGCAGAACCAATTTATCACCATAAATTAAATGCTCTGCTTAAACAGCTAGGCTGTATTTGCATTCTTTCCAATACTGTAATAGTATCTTGTGAAGCTTCATTATTTAGTTTTTGAGGGAATTTTGAAATGAAAATTTGAAAGGAAAAATTGGACAGCTCTTTTATGACAGGGAACAGGAATAGATACATGGTATGTGGGTTTGTGCATTGTATTTAACTTTGTGTAGTCTTACAGCACATGACTTTTTAATTGTGACCACTTTAAAAATATATTATTAGTGATCTTAATTAATTAGAGATAATATAAAAATCAAGGGCATAAAAAGACATGTCACATAACATGTGTTTGCTCATTAGATACGACAGTAACTCAGCAGGGGAAATTAATATTGACATGTATATTGAAACAGAAATACACTGGAGAGGAGGAGAGGCTGAGCACTGTTCTTTGCCAGCATTGATAATGGAAAAATAGAACAGAAATTAATATAGACTACAATTTCTCATATGCTAAGCATGTTTTGCGTCTCAGTAAGTTCTTCACAGTAACATTTGATTTTCCTGAGACAAATGGTGATTCCACTAATATTGCTATGCTTCAGGCAAGGAAGACTCCATAACTGAGCCATTTTTCCTAGCTACCGTTACACTACAAAATTTGGAAAACTTGGAGCCTGTGCTACAACCTACACAGGCTTTGTGGTATACATGAAAGCAAGAGCAGTCACTTTATATATTAAGCATTACACAAATTCCTGCATTTCAATTTTTTTTGTGTCACTTGCTGTTTCTGTGCTATTTGTTCTCTCTGGTAGAAACCCAGCAGTTCTTTTTTATCAGGAATAGGGCAGTGGGCTGTTGTGCCAAGTTTATACATTTTTGTTGTTTAGTTTTTAACTCAGTGAATCTAGAGCTGTACCAAGATATGTACTTAATTTGTATTTCAGAAGTATTTGCAAATGTTTCGACAAGCAGAAGTTTGTCTTTTATCGCTGTAGTTGGGTAAAGCCTGTTTGGTTTGTTGTTGTTGTTTGGGGTTTTTTAAAGTGTAAAAAGAATGTTCGTTCAGTAATTAAATAGTTAAGAACATGAAGTGTATTGTAAATCAGCGATGTGATGCTAATTTTGTCTGGTTACTGCCTGCAAGAAGTGCTTAATCTCCATTGGGATTCTCCAGTAGGACAGTAAATGGGACACAGCATGCTGATATGGTTTCCTATCATTCTCCTCTGTTTCTTTCCTGCTTCTGTCCTTCTGAAAGTTGGATCAGATATAAGAACTCCCACTACAAAAGTTCCCATAGTAACATCAGTGAGGAATTGTGGACAAACTGCGTGCTATCAGCAGACTCCTAGTTTAGGAGCTGTGCTGTGCTGACTGGTGCCTTTGCTGGCTTAGCTTGTGGTAGCTGGGAATTTATGAGCTTCTGCTAGCTATACCACAGAAAAGCCCTTATGTATGTGGTATCTCCAGTAAAAGGGCCTGTTGCTTTAGGTATGCTACAATCACTGTTAGGGATTAAACCTTGATCCTTGCATGAACTCTTTAGGATTTAAAGTGCCTTGAATTAAGGAAGACTTTTTTTGTTCCTTCGTGTTTATATAGCAGCCCCTAGTACCATGGGGGACGTGGTTTCTGTGCTTTGCAGGGATATTCCTAAGACTGGTTACATGCTGGTTACATGCAAAAAATACGTTTCTGTGCTTTGCAGGGATATTCCTAAGACGTGCTGGTTACATGCAAAAAATATGATTTTAGTAGTGAACAGAAAGATGACCTTCTGAACTTTCTCCCATGTCAGATGATGACCCATGACTCAAAAGGTCAGGGCAGTTGATCAGAGCTGCTACTATTGAAGCAGTAGTTTCCTGGATATGAGGATCAAAATAAAAACTTGCAAATATCTTTATTTTTTAAGTGTGGCCCAAAATTATTTGCAACAGGCTTGTCTTCATTTTTGTCTTTCAGGTTTGTTCCAAAGGATTGTAGAGAAACTTTAATACTTTGGTGTTTATTCTTGCATTCTTCTTGTTGTTAGTCTGGGTTGTTTTTTTTCTCACTTAATAACAGAAGCTGTATGCTTTGCCAGTCACTAGCAAGCATAGCACCTTATTTATGTTAAGCATAGATAAGGTTATTTGGATGTTGAAATGAAATCTGATTTATGTTAATCTGCTGTTTGAGCTTCTGAATGTTATGACCAGGATGTTATTTCTTCTGTTTGAGACAAAGCAGTGGAAATTAAGTGATCAGCTGAAAATTTCCACGGTGCATGTGAGATACTTGAGCAGCATAACCAACTCTGCTACCTGTATACGTTTTCTAGCAGATTTGAAGGGGCATGCCTAGTCGTAATAGCAAAACCATGTGTCATAGCCACAGTCCAATTCAACAAGTTCCTAATTTGTCATAATTTACGCTACTGCTGTATATGCTTTGTGATCAAAGGAGTATAGATTGCTGATCTGGCTCAAAAATAGTTTCACAGAAATAGCAGGTGTGCTTAGTGTGTGAAAATTTTTGTCATTTTTGTGGGGTAGAGTACTAACTCATTGCAATAACTGCCTTACTAATGTTAAATATTGAGACCCCTCTGATAATAGAACTGAATTCTGAGATTTTATTTTTTTTTAACAGAGGTTAATTTTGTGGCTTATGGGTAAAGTCATATGATATTACTTAAGTTCATTAATTATGTGAAATTGTCCTGTAAGCTCAGAAGAGTCAGTGGGGTCCTTATGAGCACTGTTTGAGGACAGGCTGTACATTTTGTACACTTAGAGAGGGGGAAAATTATTCGATGTTTCCCTTTCTTTCTTCCTGTTCACGTCTTTTTTCGAACAGCTCTAATGTTCCCACTTATGTGTCTCTCAATAGCCTAATAAACTGGAGGAGTTGAAACTTTGCAAACGGACTCTGATATCCTTTTAACAGAAGGGAGGGAAATTAAGGTAAATCTTGTTGCTGCTTATGCCAGAGTAGTTCTCTGTTTTGAGGATTGCCATTGCTGGCTCACACCCTCAGTGTTTGCAGAAGACACAACAGGTAGTTCTGTAATTTTCAGAAGCAGCCTGAGAGCTCTAGGTCACTGTGGTCGTCCTGCTGGCAACCAGAGAAGAAGCTGTTCCTCAGCTGTGGAGAGCTGGCTCAAGTCTGAATAGAGGGAAAGGTGCAGAGCCTTTCAAGTGTTATTCAGCATCCCTGTGTGTAATAGAGCTCTAGAAATTTCTCATTGGTGATTACTATAAAATAGCTAAAACCTGTGAAAGCAGTTAGAATCAAGGATTGTCAGGCAATCAAGGCAAAAAGGGAGCTTTAATAGGGATAAAATGCAAGCATGTATACAAGTAGATGTACATACAGATGTGTGTGCGTTACCTCTAGTTACCTCAAAATATGCTACTTGCATAGTGTCTGTCATCTTTGGTATAGCTGCAAGGACTATTTATTTATTCTATTGATTGCCAGTATAGAGGTGCCTATGTAGCACTGCCAAAAGTTATTTCAAAGCAAGTAGTATGCACTCTACTTAGATGCTAGTGACTGCCCCTTTGCTAGTGTTTAACCTCTCCAGATAAGCCTGGAATTAACAGAATTGTATATCTTTTTTTTTTTTTGAGACAACTTGAATTCAGAAGCAAATACTGGTATACAGGTACTGACTTGAAAGTCAAGGAAAATACTATTTTATTAGTGATGAAAACTGGATGCAGTTTCCACCTTTGCTAACAAATGAAATAATAAACATGACTTTTTCCTTCCATGCAGGAGGATGAGGTATAAATAATTTTGGGTAGTGCTCCTAAAATGAATACAGGAGTCTGCAACATTTTATGGAGGTAGTAAAAATTAAGAAGGCATTATATGTGATGTACGTCAATTCATCAGTACCTAGCTCAGATATTATTGTGTATATTTGACAACAACCTTTCCTACTGGGTTGCACTGATCAAGAAAATACAATGATTTGGAGTCCTGCAGCAAAGGATACATTTGTGCTGTATGAAGGTTATACCAGTTATCCAGTTTATGTTGGGAATTTAATTGTAAAGACGTGGACTTGCAGAAAATAAGGCCTATACAAATCTTTCTAAGAAAGGAGAGAAATTGCTTTTAATTGCCATGCTGAAATTTTCAAATGTTATTGGTTAATGCAAATTGAGGTCCGTATTTTTTGTTTGATTCCAATGCATACTTCTTATTTAATAGAATTT
Source organism: Antrostomus carolinensis (assembly GCF_000700745.2). Taxonomy (NCBI): domain Eukaryota; kingdom Metazoa; phylum Chordata; class Aves; order Caprimulgiformes; family Caprimulgidae; genus Antrostomus; species Antrostomus carolinensis. Next base: position 7,687 of record NW_010320971.1, on the reverse strand, counting down.
TCTTTATAGGCATGCTGTATATTTTATTCCTAGAGAGTGGAAGCGTATACTGCATTTCGCAGTTCAAGTATCATGGATGCTTAATTTTAGAATAAGTGAGTAAATACAGAACTAAATATGGTCATACTATTTTTGCTGTACATTACCAAACCATTATTTCCTAACCCTGAAAAATGAATTATGATTTGATATGTTGGTGTGTGGTAACCAGTGCTATTCATGACAAAGGAAATGAGAGCATATAGAGAGGAAGACATATGCCAACATGCTGCAGTGCAGTTGCTACCTAATGTGTATTCGTAGAAGTATATAGCACTAATGCAGGCAAATAAAAACTGTAAGGTAGCTAATGAACAGTAGCTGGACAATAGCCAAATGATAAAATTGAGCTAGAAAGAATCATCTATCCAGGAAAGCAATATCTTCAAAATAATATAGCAGTCAGATTGGGGCAGGGGAGACATCAGAGGAATAATGGATAAGGTCGGTTAATAATCTTGATGGGAATGGTAATAATGGGGTTATGAAATTTTCTGTCTCAAAAGAACTTTAGGTTAAGTCCTAAGGACATCATCCAATCATTATGTGTGAAAAAATCTCTTTTAGCCAAATATTAAAAGTCTTTGCATAATTTTACTTCCACTTCTGAAAGTGGAGGAGCTTACACTTAGGACTTACAGTCCTTTGCTCTTGTGCCTTGAGGCTCTAGCTCTGCATCCTTGATCACTTGGAACTTCAAATGGACAAAAGCATGGTTGGCTTGGTCTGGCTGAGTTTGTTCATTTTCCATAATTTTATTCATTTCAGTAAAATACAAAAGAAAGAACTAATTACAACAATAAATGTACAAACATAGAAAACAGGTATCTTGCTCTAATTTGAAACATGCTTTTAAAAAAAGGAAAGTGAGTAGTGAACTGGCTAGCTACAGGGTGAATCCTTCTAGGCACAAGGAAGCAATGCCACACAGGTAGAAGACTGCTTGGCACAGGTAAGAATTCAACTGGGGAGTATTTATTGCATAAGTAGGTAGTCTTGACTGTGTGGAAAGTGGGAAAGCCTGCACAGTAGTGGAATGCTGAAGGAAGGACTGCACCAAGCATGCTGCATTTCCTGCAAATTTCCTGCTTCTTGATTACTGCCTGGAGCCTCTTGAATCACAATGTAGGTCAAAGCAGTGTAAGGTTGCGTTAAGTTCCCATGTGACCCAAAGAAGCATTCAGACTGTACTGTGATACATGGACCCATGATTGCTTTCTACCTTTTTTAAGTCAAGCACAACTGTCAAGAAATAAACCACCTATAGCATAATAACTTGTAATGGCATTCTGCCTGGGGATTTACCTCGGTTCTCAATTACTCAGCTTGAGAAATGTATACTGGCTGTATGCGTTTATGGAACATACTTTGCAAAAAAAAAAATAAATCTCTGAATCAAGGTATAAGTAGACAGCTGCTGTGTTGGAAACAATTTTCTAGATTTTGCCCTGTAACAGCAGAGGGCCATCATGAAGTATAAAGCACTGTGTTTTGTCTCTAAGATGTACGTCAAAGCAGAAGCTGCCCTTTTGAAAATGTGCCAAAAGCACCCCTGAAAGCTGGGTTTTTTTTAAAGCACTTGACCTCAGCTCAATGCTAATGCTATTTAAGTTCATGGGAACAGGACCAGGCCAACAGTAAACTCTTCACCTCCACATCCCTCGCTTCTAGCATTGTGCTTACAGAGAGAAGTCTTAAGAGGAGTGTTAGGCAGCTGTTAGTTCTGATACATCCTGAGTTCTTTTTAGAATAGATAACTATAATTCACTCTAAATTCTGCTGTTGTTCATAAACTGTTTAAGCTGTGCTCTAGCAGTTTATTCCATTTCTGAACTCATATAGTGAATTACAACCTTTCTTCAGTTAGCAAGGTGGCTGATAGCTACTCTTTTTAGTCTGTTTCATGGAATTTTATATTTAATAGGGTTTTTTTAAAAGCAGATTTTTTTACTAACTGGGGGAAGAAAAACCACCCAACACAAACTTCCAGAAACTTTATTCTCATTTGAATCTCCTGTAATCACTGTATAAGCTTTTTTTTTCTTTTGTCACATAAGTTGAAAAAGTGAGTGAAGTACTGTGGTAGCATCATTTCATTCTTAAGAGGAGAGAACAAGGAAGAGTAAGAGGAGATATTTCTAAAACCTTATGACAGTCTGCAAATCTTACAAGTGAACAACTGAATACCTTTTCTCCTTGAACACCAAATGGCTCTTGCCTAATCTCTCATGTTTTTATGTGGTCTTGTAATGGGATCCTTTGTAAATTATACAGGGTCCAGCTCTTACTGTTTTTTTTTTTGACCAATTTCATGTATTATGGCTTCTTTTTGTTCCATCTGCTTTAACTGTCAGCTACCAGAATGTAAAGTAATGCTAAACAAGAAAATCCTTGTGTCGCTGTGATTGCTCCCTCCACCACTCAGTCTACCTTAGTATCCTAGCTGTAGGATGAAACTTGTTATAATATCCCCCCTTTTTTTCCTGTGCTAGTACTCACTCATGCTGTCACACACGCTCTCTCCCTCCCTCTGAATTCCATCTTCCACAGTGCTATATAAAATCATAAATGCAATGAGAAGAGTTTAGATACCTCATTAAGATTCTCTTCCTTTGCACATTCATCTTCTAAGACTCACTGGTTTTCTTTCTTTGTCCCAGGTACCATTTTTTAAATGGTCAGAGCTTCCTAGTCAGTTTTATGGAAATTTCCTTGTTTAAGGGCTAGTTTCTTGCCTCTTTCTGTTGGTTTAAATTAGGCTTTTAAATTTACAATATTGCCATTTATTTTTAATATGTAAGATAGTGTGTGTTGCGAAGGAGAAAACTACAGCATTTAATTACTTATTGTTTAATTTCCTAGTAATCGCTTCAACAAATTCTGATGAATTACAGCATATTTACTTTCATTTTTTACCTTATTTCTTATGTTTGAATTAGAAATGTATTATTTTCCCTTTTGTGCTGCCATTCTGGAGTTCTCAACCATGTGGTGATCTTGGCAGGATTTTTGAATAATGAGCATTGTTTTTTAAGGAAAACAGACTTATATTGTGTTCTGAAATGTTACCATCACTTGTTAGGAAATCTGTAAAATAATGACATGAAATAAAGTTCTTTGGCAGGGCCCTGTTGTGGAACTGTTACAAATGTGATAAGGTGAACAGACATGAAATGAGAACCTGCTATGAACAGAGTGTATGTACACTCAGTGCAAAGGGCTGAGCCTGAGAGTCAGTTTATAAAATTCAGTCAGCCACTGATTAGGTGTTTAAAATAGTTCAAGGAAAAGGCATAAAACTAAAATTTAACAGCACACTTTTTAGCTCCGTTGTTTAAGTGACACCATGGAGCCAAATCCAGGGCTATACATAGTCTTCTGATTTCTATTGTTTTAAATACCTTTCTCCTCAGCCTGAATACGTACAACAATGTCCAAGGTTATGGTTGAGACAGAGACTCTTCGGAAAGTGAATTAAAGTGTTAGAACAATATGGCTAATTAAATTTGTGTTAAAAATAAAATGGAGGCTATTTAGGCCTAATATGTAAGAGAGTTGCAGTTCTTTTGCACCGGTCACATATAGAGTTGTTAGAATAAATGTCTTTAGGATTACTGTAAAATATGTGAAGAAATGTAGGGGAAAGAAAGAGTTAAAAAGCTTACGTTGGTCATAGAGGTAAAATTTGGTTACGGAAAGAAATACTTTAGAGGGCAAAGCAAAACAGGACCATCATTTTGAAATTGCATACTTGTTTTGGAATATTAATCTGACTTTCATTAGATTTTATGATATCTTTACTGGAAGATGCTTCCATTAAGCAACGATTGTGCATGTCAAGTCAGTATTTGTCAACTATAAGACAAGGTGGTCTGAATAGGAGATCTGTCAATATGCTTTCTAAAAACTCCACGGAATCAGACCAGAAGTTGTAATTAGCATGAGTCAGAGGCCATAATTTTTAAATAAGGTGTCAAAAGGGAACTGGGGTACTTACAGTGGCAATGGTTGACATGACATTATCAGAGAAACCAGCAATTGTTAGAAATATAAATAGGATCAAGAAAACAAATCAGTGTTCGGGGAATTGACATCTCTTCAAGAAAATTATTTACTTGTTTCCCAGTGGTAATTAGTGACTATAAACCACAGTGGTATTCTGAGAAGCTGCGCTAGAATCGAGAAGCTATATCCTGGAATGTATTCCTAACATAATCTACAGAAGAGTAAGTAACATTTAGTCCAAACCATAGGAAGAAGAGAAAGTTGTCCTGAGAATGAGATACTGCCCAGAAAGGTCTTAGGCAATCCACAATCATGGAGTGTGTGAATCTTAGGGTATATCAGGATAAAGCAAAAAAAGTCATAGACCATTAAAAGTGATTTGTTTGGTAATTACTGCTTGGAGAAAGTAGATTATATTTGGAAAGTAGAAAAGACATTGTTTTAAACTTCTATTTTATGTTATGATTTTACCCTGAAAATTTATAATGCTTGGTGTCTGATACTTGTTTGGTATCACAGAGTTTATTCAGGGATTTGGCAAGGCATTGTCCCTGTTTTAAGAAATTAACTTGTAAATCAACATGGAACTGTTACCATTTTAATATAGGGGTTTTGAGATATTGTAGCAAGAAGGAACAGGGATCTAAAAGTCCCCTCTAATTATGTTAGAAAAAAAGATACTAATTCAGATTTCTGGCTAACAGAAGAGCACTTCAGAAGCCATTCAGATTACTTGGGAAATGGCTGTATCCGATTACTTAGGATTGAAAAGAAATTGTGTTAATTTGAAAACACTATTAATGATAATTAAATTGCATTCTAGTTTCTGAAATTAAAAATAATCTGAGTTGGAGAAATTTAAGTAATTATAGAAGCAACTTCAGAAGGTCTAAATAATTACAGCTTTCAAAAGCATGAAGTAGAAAGGGGAAGGCTACTTTCTTTTATTTGTTGACAAAATGATACTTGCAAATTGAGATTTAATAATAACAAACAAGAACAGATGCCACCTTTGTTCCTACCTATCCCTAATAATTCGTATTAGAATCAGGTTGTTTTTAAATGAATATCATACTCTCAGATCTTAATAGCTGCCTGTTTAAATTTAGCTGAGGTAGGAATATGGCTCAGAAATAACTACAGTAGTATTTACTGTTAATGTCTGTGAATTTACTGAGAACAGTCTTCTTCAAATCTGTATTTTATATGCCCTTTTCAAATCTTTCCTTATTTCTGAGGGGTGTTTTTGTTTAGTCAGCTGTGCTATCATCCAGTGACCCCTCCCCACCCAAGAAAGGGAATCAGGAAAAAGAAAGGAGACCTGTAGGTTGAAATAGAAACAGGTTTAATAAAATAATAATAAGAAGAAATATTAGTATTAGTATAAAATACACAGGGTTATACTCAGCCCATATAGTGGTTGTATGCTGCTCACTCCCAGGTAGATGTTGAGCACTGGGAGCAGCACAGCCCCGGCAAAAGCTTGGGCAGTCACAGCAAATGGGAGAGCAGACTTCAGGAGCAGAGTGATGGGCGAGACCCTCCAGGGCTGGTGACCATTGAGGAAAAGAGACATCCCCAGCAAACTTTCCAATTTATAGTGAGTGTGATGTTTATGGTATGGAATACTTCTGTTGGCCAGGCTGGTTCAGCTGTCCTGGCTTTTGTTCCTCTTAGCTTTAGCACCTGGCTAACTCTGAACTGCTGAAGACCTTGATCACTTTGGAAACCTACATACCATGGCTGGCCATGAAGTAAAACAAAGCGTCTTATCAGCTTTGTTCTCACCGAATTGGGTGCTGCAGTTTTCTCAAAAATGCAGCTTTTCTGAAAGAGAATTGATTCTATGATTCTATCCCACTGAAACCAAGACAGGGGGCATAATATTTTCAAAAACTTATTGTTTCAGTTAATGTTCTAATTTAGAAGACTTAATCAAGGTACTACTGTGAAATAAAAGATGATTGTGATGGGAAGTATGACAAATGAAACAGCTGTTCTTGACGTAACAAAGCTAGTTAGTCATTGGGAGTCATTAATGCTGTATGTGCCTTAGCATCTCACGTGTAGCTATAAAGGGTTAATATATAGCACATGCTGTTAAAGATTTGAGGTGTCGAGGACAATAGCTATTGTAGTGATAATTCAAATTTCACAACTTCAGGCTTCTGCCACAGACACTAACACTGATATCATAAAAGTGTGTGATGGTAGAATCACTAATGTAGCTGTTTCAGTCTTAGATGACTATTACAATGGTGATTAAAATTACATGTATTTAAAATGTGTATTTAAAAAATAGTAAATTTTATTATTACAATAGTTATAAAAATTACTTGTATTGCTCTCCATATGGGTTGAATTTCAGGACATTCAGGTTTACTGGAAAAAAAAAAATGCTCAGTTGAAGGTTTATTGGCTGTGAAGAATGAAATTACTTGGTAGGAACAGTGCTTTGGAAATCACATCTCTCTTCCTTGAGGAAACAGGGCTAAAGTTGGTTTAAACTTCATTTTACTCTTCCTTAATTGATGAGCTATAAGGGGTCCAGCACAGCTTATGTGCCAGTTACACCAGCTGCGGTAACTGAAAGGCTCATGCCTTGAGGACTGCTTTACAAGGCTTGCACTTTATACTCAGTGTAAAACTTTCATAATGCAACTTGGAGTGGAATCGGAGCTTGATGTGCATGAAGTGAAACCAAATAAAAGGTTTGAGAATAAAAAAACTTAAACTATAGAATTATTTTTTCTAAGTAGTTTGCATTAGGTCTTAATTATATAACGGATTATTTTAAAGTTACTCCTTTAATCCCTTTTACTTAAAGATCTGTTGGAGGTGACTCTGAAATTCATATGCAGAAATACAGCTGTATATAAGCTGTGTCTTAATTCTGTTAAATCTGGATCCCAGTCAAATTTTTGATAGCATGCTACATCTGGAGCTTTTTTTATTTAGTGTTTTTCCTACTGCAAATATGGGGATTACATTTGTTTCTGACTTTGATTTGGATTCTCCCCAAACCACAGGTCCTTACGTGTCTGTTCTAAAATTAAAAAAATTGCTTTATTTGTGATTTTAATTGAGGTGATCTTTACTTACAGGGGTGGGATAGTTACTGGGAAGGATGTGGGGGAAGTAAATCACTAGGTGCTAGAAGCATTCATGTTATGTGAAGGTTATGAAACCATTGCTAATTAAGCTACTAAAATCTTACAGTCTCTTCCCTCCCTCTTTTTAGTTTGTGACTGTTCTTCATAATGCTTAATCTGTAAATATCAAAAATGTTTATTGATCAGCACTGGCAAACTATTCTAATTAATGGTGAAATTCATTAAGTAAGTACATGGGGAAACAACTCCATTTGGTGTAGAAAATGAAATTAATAATTGTTAGTTTGTGAATTTGATTGCAATGTAAAGCCCACATGAATACGAAGTGTTTTTAGAAACATTTGAATCTCATTACCAAAGTGAAACGTTTTTACATATTAAGGTTTTAGAAATTTATCTTGAGGAAAATTAATCTTAAAAGTACTTATTTAGTTTATAGAGAGGGTTAATGTAGAATGACGTTGGTCTATAATCAACAAAGAGCAAGTACACTAGCTAGTAACTTAATGAAATATAATAAGGGCAAGTGT
>NW_010320970.1:7481-58923 GCF_000700745.2 Antrostomus carolinensis | reverse complement strand
GGAGGGGGGGGACAGAGCTTGGGGACCCCCCTCGTTCCCTCCTTAGAGAAACTTTAGGTCCCTAAACAAGCGCCTTGTGAAGCAGCCGCGTGTGGATTTTCATTGCTGGAGCTTTGGTGTGTAATTCTGTATTTTTAGATTGCGGAGTCTCTCCTGGCTGGAGCTCCCGCAGCTGCGGAGGGGAAATCTCTCAAGGTTGCTTTTTATGGACATTTCCCTCCTTCCCATCATGCGGAGCTGAATCCCAACTTTCTGAGATTAAGCTGCTGGGGGAAAGGTTTTTCAGAGCCTTTTTCTCCCAGCTCCCTGTTTGCTGTAGCAGCATCTTGAGTTCCTCCAGCTCAAGCTATTGTTTAACTACGAATCTGGCCTCTGGCTATGGGGTTTTTTTTTTTGGGGGGGGGGGCTTCAGCTTATTTAGGGAAGTATTTTAGTATTTTGTTTACATGTCTGAGAGAATTTTTGGTCTGATTTAGCAGCACTATTTACCTTTGAATAAAATCACAGGTTTGGTTTGGATTTTTTTTTTTTTTTTGGGGGGGGTTGTTTTTTTTTCTTCTCCCCTTCTAAGCTGAGAGTCGGTAAAGTACAGAGCAACCTGAAATACCATCCGCCTGCTTGTCAGAAAACGTGCTGGATGGTTTAACCCTTCCCAGGACAGGAATCTCACTTGTGAGGACATGCTGCTACATTGCCTTTTCTGCTGCTTCTCCCCATCCCCAAAAAGTGCTGTGGTTCCTGCCTGTGGTTAGTGCTAAGCAGGGCCAGGGGTGATGTACTAGTGTGTTGGTTGGAGAGATCTGCTGGTGCAGAAGAAGGTGAACTTTATACCATTGCCCTCTGCTCTGGAGCATCTCTCAGCCCAGTAAACCAGTTCCAGCTTCTGTCTGACCAGCTGGTCCCTGCTGCTTCATGTTTGCTCCCCATTCTCTGCCTGTCACCAGACTGCCTGGCACAATCTGTACCCTGCTCTTGTAAATTAAATCACAGACCCTCCAGGCTGGTGCAGGGACCGTATGTTTGCAAAGTGTCTGGCACATCTTGGGTGTTACGGAGAAAACTAATAAGCTGCTGCGAGCAGCCGGTGTCCTGTGGCAGCTTGGGGCACATATGGCAGGATAGATGTGGACCACCTGAGGCTGGGGCAAGGGTTGTCATGTGAGTAGGTAGGAGGTGGTGCAGCAAGGGTAGTGATGAGGTAGAAATAGAATCATAAAACTCATCCAAGAAATGGGTCTTTCACCGCGGACGCGCAGCAAGGTGTCTGGCTGGCGTAAAAATCCAGGCTTCATCTTGCTGCATCAGAGCAAGAAGACTCTGGGCCAGGAAAATCCTTTTCCCTATGCTCTTGTGATGGTAAATCTGCTTCCTCAGCAGATTGAAAGGGTGCAATCAAGTCTAAGTCAGAGCAGGTGGGGAGCAATGCATGGGGAGGAACCTAGTCTGCAGGTGGTGGCTTTATTTGAGACACAGCTTGTGTTGCTCAGCTTGGGAAAAGTCTCACCTGCCTTTCCCTCAGCCACCCCAAAAAATCCTGTGGAGAAGGTTTGTGCTACTTACTCTGGAGTTAACTGTGGGATTTTGCTTCTGATGATTACCAGTGTCAGAACAGCACCTGAAGGTCAGAACCTGCCCCCAAGATACCTCTGCAGTCTTGGAGTCCTGTAAAAGAAAGTGAAAGGAGAAAAACCTTCTCTCCTACCCTGGATGGAAATGCCCATCCCATCTGATTGTGCCAGTGCTACTGGCTCTCCCTGTCTTGCTCTGACATTCAGTCCTGTAAAAGAAAGTGAAAGGAGAAAAACTTCTCCCCTACCCTGGATGGAAGTGCCCATCCCATCTCATTGTGCCAGTGCTGCTGGCTCTCCCTGTCTTGCTCTGACATTTAGTAATTTTCTTAGAAGAGTGGTTCTTCAGTCCCTTTACCAACACATCAGTCTTTTCTGTCTATTTCTAAAGCTATTTTCATAGTGTGCTTGCAGGAAAAAAAGCTTTGAAGTGGGACTTTGAAGTGGGTCTTAAGGACCCGCCAGCAGATACATCTCTCCTGCCTGTGACTTAGCAGGGTGGAAAGCTCATGACTTGTAAATGTGGAGCTTTGCAGCAGCTGTTTCACTCAAAGATCTCTCCAAATATTGCAATTACTATGGATTCTGCTGATGCTGGGTTGCAGGGTTAGTTGAACTTGCATTTTGGGTTGGTTTTTACCAAGCACTTAAGATTCCAGAAGGACAATTTGGGCATTAAACTTGACCGCTGGCTTTTGCTGAGCTTGCACCAAGCAAGAGTGCAGGGATTTCGCTGGTGAGAAAATACATGTCCACTTCCTCACTGTCGTACTCCAGTAACTGTTCCTCAAGCCCTGGGGTTACCTCCAAATACCACAGTTATCTCTTGTCAGGTTCTTCTTTATCTGAAGAGGGAAGGCACAAGGGCCAAGTGTGTGGTAGGAGAGCCCACACCCAAAATAGTGAGTGTTCTTGGTGCTGGGTGGTCTGTGAAGCATGGGAGTAGCTGAATGCTGCATTCGTGTATTGTTCTTCCCAGTTAAACTCTAAACCCTCCCAGCTGAAGCCTTTGATAGATGAAGATAAGCACATGACAACTCAGAAGAAATGTGAAGTTAATGTTAGGTAAACACCTGTAAATAGCTACCAGCCATTCAGTTGCTACTAGAGGAGGTGAATAATAAGGAAGAACAAGCTGATAAGACTCCCAAAATTGCCTCTGAAAGTGGTTGATGTGCCGCTTCGGGAGGGATTTGGCACAGGAACTGGGATGCTGTGTGTGCTCCTCACTGCAGCCCTGGGTTTGCTCTTCTTCCCAAGCTTGTGGTGCTGCTGTGCATGGTGGCATTGTCCCTTCCTGCTTCTGAGTCCTCTCCTGTAGGTTATTCTGGTCTGACCTGGGATGCATGAAGGGAGCTCCTATTTATAGGATGAATACAGGTTCTATATGTGCTATAGGAAGTGTGGGAAAGGATGTGGATCCTGTTCCAAACAATAGAGCCTGTATTTTTGGGGGGGCTGTTCTCCAGCCTGGGTTGATGTGGAAGTTACTAGGGGAGGTGGGTTTGGTGCCTTGCTAGCTCTTAGGGAAAGGGCAACTGGCTTCTGCCAGGGAAAGGCACAGAGGAGGGATGATGTGGTGTCAGGAGGCAAGGATTTGGTAGAGCTGTGTGTGAAGCTGGGAGCTGATGCCAGCCATCCCTTCATCTTTAAGAACTGCTGAAATCCAGTGGGGACCCTTTTTACCTCTGTCCAGAGTGACAGCTCTCCTCCTGAGGAGACTACACTCCAACTTCTCACCTATCTTTACAAGACCAAGGTTGGCTTTTCCCAAAGCATCTTTTTTTTAGGAATCCTGCACAGGTGTGTACAGGTGGTCCCATTCCCTACTGTGGGATGGACCCCAACGACCTATTGGAAAAATCCTTTTCCTTTCTGGTTTTGCATTGCACTTAAGATACACCCGTGCAAAGATCTGCTTAAATAAAGTCTTCACAGTTCTTGCTCTGCCTTCCTGTAGCTGCCAGAAGTCTTGTAAAACAGTTTTAATCCAGTGTTTTATGTGCTCGTTGGCAGAAGAGTGAGTCTGCTATAGGGAAGGGACCTCTTGGAATTAGGTTCCAGCCCCATTTTTTTTTTCTCTCTCTCTCTCTCTCTTTCTCCCAATCCTTGATGTAGCCGGTGAGTCACCAGTGACAAAGTCTTAATTGTGTGTGATGATGAATGGGATGCCCTACAGGTAATTGCTTGGTCTTTGGTACCTTCACGTCCATTCATTACAGAGGATAAGGGTGGGGAGAAAGCTGGTGGACTCTGATGTTGAATGCTGTGGCCTGGCTCTGAGGTGTATGACTAGAACAGCCATGTTAATTAACTCAAATTACCATCTGCTTCAGAAGAGGGGGTAGGTTTTAGCCTTTCTTCCCCCTCAGACCTAGCTGTGAAGATGCCTGGCTGCCACCTTTCAGCACAAGCCTCAGGCTCTGCCCTCTGCCTGCCTGCTATATTTATTTTTATTTTTATTTTTTTCCCTTTTGTCTCCTTTGTGTTCCTGGGTTTTTGCCCTGGTTGCTTGTGCACCTCATCTCCTTACAGCCAGCTCCTGCCCTGTGGGCTGCTGCTGAAGGAGGAGGAGGAGGAGGAGTTGGGGCTGCAGGAAGGTGTCTTAACTTGACTGTGAGGAGAAGCACAACCACAGGGAATTGTGCTGCTGTGAAATGCTGGAGAAACAGCTGGTCCCGGGTGGGGAACAGGAGGTTGGTGTGATTTTTTCTGTGCAAGCTGTGCTCCTGAATGAACACCCCTGCCTTCTCCCCTCACCTCAGGTGCCACCTTCACAGGTGGCCCCAAAGCGGCTCTTTGAAGGGAGCTGCCTCATGTGGCACCATCTGCCTATGATGGAGCAGATGTCTCTGTGTCAATGTTGGGATTCCTGCAAGATCAGAAGCTGCCTGTCACAGCTACCCTTCCTTGCCATCTGAAGCTCCCTCTGTTTGCTGGTTGACTGCCATCTGAAGAAAAGAGCTCGTGCTGTGTACAACCGAGCAGTCGGTTTTTCATGCAGGCATCTTCTCAGGCTGGAATAGGCTGTGGAAACAGCTTGGAAGACATCACTTTCTCAGCCTCTCCTTTTACCCCTGCCCAGCAGCTTGGACTTGGACTATACAGGGCAGGATGGCAGCCTGCGTACGAGTTATTGCTTGTCCTTTGGTTGCTCAGTGCTGGCCCAAGGGGAGCTGACTCCCTTCATGCTGGAAGATAAATGAGTGTGAAAACACGTGGGTACAAGGTCTCTAGCTCACCTCTCCACGCCTGGGGACACCTAAGGCATGTGTGGCTTCCAAAGAGGAGCTGTCACAGTGGTGTTTATACCTGGGATGGTTTTTGATCTCAGGTATGCAGGAGAACTGGGCTCACCTCAGTAATATACAGTGGCTGCTGTTTGGGTCACAGGACCCACCTGGGCTGGGAGGCAGCTGAGACTCATCAAGTCCAGAGGTTTTTCTCCAAGGTGGACAAATATTATAACTTCAGGAGAAGTAGGGGGATCTGAGAATAAAATACACTCCTCAGGTTTGTTCTTAACCTTCAGTTGCACCTGTAGAGTACAGCAACACTAAATTCATTCCCTCTTCCTACTTGGCAGGTGAATTTTGTGCTGAACAGGAGGGTCTCACCCCAGCCTGCTTGCTTCTGTGGTGGTGGGAATGGTCCTGTTCTCTTGCCCAGCACTTGTCATGGCAAGGACAGAGTGTGGGAGTTCAGCTCAAGATCATTGTGGACCTTGAAGCCTCTTGATTAGAACTGAGATAGCCATACTCCTGAAATTCTGGAGTTAGAGCTTCACAAAATTCCAAGATTGATTAAAGGTCACAAGACCTGCATTCCCCCTAGCACCCAACATGGTTTTACCCTCTTACTTGAATTTTGCAGTGTCAGATCTTTGTGTGTGTCTTCTGTAGTCACTGAGGAATGGGATGGAGGTATTTGGCAAAGAGTAAGAGTCTCTGTGGATGGTCTCAAAGAAGTCCATAGAGGAACACAAGGCTCTTGAAGGGTTGTGCAGGCACAGGCCAGTGAGCTGCAGTTGCAGATAACTATAAAAATGATTCATTCTAGGGTGGGATAATGTCTGCTCTGTGATTTCATCCTCAACTGTAACAAGTCCCCCCACCAAAACCCCTGTGTCAAGCACAGAAGCTGTACTGTGAACAACTCTCTGGTGTCCCCAAGGTTGGGAGAAACCTGTCTGCCCACATGCGTGTGAGCATCCTTTCCCTGTCCCTCACGTCCCTGTTGGAATTGCACTCTTAAAGCACGTACGTGCTGTGCGTGTCTCACAGAGGGAGTTGAGAGCCCCCTTATCTCGGAGCCAACACCTCCCTGACTGCTTTGGTGCTTGGCACGGGGAGCTGAAGTGCTCTTTGGGTGGTGAAGGCAGCTGGAGAATGCAGGTGACGAGGAACCAGGGCTGTGGTAGGAGGGAGATGTTGGCAGAGAGTGTGATGAAGCACTCTCTGAGCACTCCAAACCAGGGATGCCTGCGGTCACTGGAATGACCATGCACTCCAGAAGCCACCCTTGCTCCAAGCTGGAACCTCAGGCAGCTCTCTGATGAGCTGTTTCTATTACAAGCAACTCATCAGCTCTGCTCTGTGTCATCTGTCCCCTGCAAGAAGATTGCAGCAGCAGCACCACGAGGGTTTCTAACCTCTGAGGACTGGATGGGGACATCTCTCTGATGTCCCTTGTGTGTTAAAGATGGATTTGGGGGCTGCTTCTTCCCTCCTGTGTGGGTATTTCTTTTGGGCAGCTTGTAGCAGGGAGTGTGTTGCTGGAGAGAGGTTGGCTTGCAGATCTCTCCTTTTTTGGGCAGGGGGATGAGCCAGGAGACCGCTCTGACTTTTTTTTTTTCCTGGAGTTTGGATGAGTAAAGGGATATGGGCTCCTACTGCCAAATCCTCATGGATTTCAGCACATCCAGTCTGCTAACGCAAAGGTTTTCTTCAGTGGTTTATAGGAACATATGTTGCCCTTGACATTTCTACATGGAGTGTTATCTACTCTGCCTTTTGTCTCCTCAAGGTACCAGTGCTTTGGCAGAGCCAGAAGACTCTCTTCTTTCATTCACTCAACCCACCTACTTTCTCCTGCCCCCAAGTCCTGGGTCTCAGCACCAAACGTGGTGTGTCCCAGCACAAAGATGAGATGCAGACAAGGGGACAGGGGTCTCTGCCTCTTGCTGGAGAGCCTGTGTGGCTGAAGAACCCCTTGTGACATGAGGTTTGTCCCCTTTTTCCCCCCCATGAAGCTACATGGGGAAGTGGCCAAGAGTACCAAGTACTTGGGTTGGTTTTGACAGAAGAAGTAGTGTGTGTTTTTAGTCTTTGCCCACGCATTTTGTGCTTTTAGAGAGATGGCTAATGAAATGAGCTCTGCTGGAAGGCTTTGCCAGCCTCAACCTCTCCTGTGCATCTTGTGACAACGTGATAAAAATTAATCAGGCCAGAAGGTGCTGATTGTAGGTGTGAAATGATCTCACGTGCTCTTCTCCCTCTCATTCAAGGTGCGAGTCTGGCGTTATCTGAAAGGCAAAGACATCGTCACTCACGAGATCCTCTTGGATGGTGGGAACAAGGTGGTTATCGGTGGCTTCGGGGACCCGTTAATCTGTGACAACCAAGTCTCGACTGGGGACACAAGGATTTTCTTTGTCAACCCTGCCCCACAGTACATGTGGCCGGCACACCGCAATGAGCTGATGCTGAACTCCAGCCTCATGCGGATCACGCTGCGCAACCTGGAGGAGGTGGAGCACTGTGTGGAAGGTGAGGCTTGGGAATGATTGATTGGCAAATGATCCCATGGCGATGGGGTGGATCAATCCTGCTGTTCTATGTATGTCTGGGGTGCAGTCATACTGCTCTGTGGACCTGCTTGTCAT
Organism: Antrostomus carolinensis; assembly: GCF_000700745.2. Lineage (NCBI taxonomy): Eukaryota > Metazoa > Chordata > Aves > Caprimulgiformes > Caprimulgidae > Antrostomus > Antrostomus carolinensis. Next base: position 51,471 of record NW_010320970.1, on the reverse strand, counting down.
GAAGACAGTGCCTAGCATTGACCTTGTTGTCAAAGGCAGTGGTTGCATCCAAGGTACAGCCAAGCAAAGTCATCTTATGTTCTTATTGTTCCAGATTTGATGCAGGTTCTCAGTCCCCACTCTAATGATTCTGATGTGGTTGGGAGCATCCCCACTGCAAGTCCTGTCATAGAACTATAGACTGGTTTGGGTGGGAAGGGACCTTTAAAGGTCACCTAGTCCAGCCCCCTGCAGTGAGCAGGGACATCTTCAACTAGAGCAGGTTACTCAGGTCCAAGCTGACCTTGAATGTTTCCAGGGATGGGGCTTCTACCACCTCTCTGGGCAACCTGGGTCAGGGTTTTTCACCACCCTCACTGTAAACAATTTCTTCCTTACATCCAGTCTAAATCTCCCCTCTTTTAGTTTAAAACCATTTCTCCTTGTCCTATTGCTGCAGGACCTGCTATAAAGTCTGTCCCAATCTTTCTTATCAGCCTCTTCAAGCATTGAAAGGTGCAATAAGGTCTCCATGGAGCCTTCTCTTCTCCAGGCTGAACAACCCCAACTCTGTCAGCCTGTCCTCATAGCAGAGCTGCTCCAGCCCTGGCATCATCCTCGTGGCCTCCTCTGGACTTGTTCTAACTGGTCCATGTCTTTCTTATGCTGGAGTCCCCAAAACTGGAGGCAGCACTGCAGGTGGTATCTCGGGAGAGTGGAGTAGAGGGGTAGAATCCCCTCCCTCAACCTCATGCTTCTCTTGATGCAGCACAGGGCAGACAGTGTTCTTTAATAGGATCTTAGACCTCTGGGTGTGGAGATGTGCATCTATGGAGAGCAGATCTGGAGAGCATTGCTCTTTCTTCTACTTGTTACCCAACCACCTTGAAAACCTACTTCTGTAATAACCCCTTTGCTGGCTTCTCCCTTTTCCCTTTCTGCTTGTCCTGTGTTCCAGCAAGAGCTCTGAGCTCATGGGGGAATGTGGTGCCCCAAAAGCTCTTTGCTGGGGTCTGAGCATGTCCCGAGAGCAGATGAGTAAACAAGAGAAGGAATGCAGGAATTCTGCACAGACAACAAATAAACATGCAGATGGGCTCCCTCCTCCCCCTCAGATGTGCAGAGGAGAGGCCATAACCCCTTTTTCCAGCTGTGAATGCTGACAGGGGTAAATGACCCAACCCTTGGGTTGGGAGACAGCGAGTTCAGCACACAAGAGGCACCCATCTCGAGGGGTTTTTGTGAGAGGAAGGGACACTGGAGCTTTTCTGCCCATATAGATGTATTTCATCCTGCACTTGAGATGTATCAGTCCTGTTCCTACCTCATGGAGAGGGAAGGAGGAGAAGGATTATGGGTCTGTGGTTGTTTTTGTTAAACCTGAGCAAACCTTTGGAAGAATTCTGTCTTCACCCAGTTGGTGGTGGTGGTCTTTGGCATGCTTGGTTTGCCCACGCTGAATGTGAGCTGGGGTGGTTGGGCTGGGTGGTTCCCATTTGTGGTGAAGGATGTTGTCCCTTAAAGCCCCTGGGAGATGATGAGAGCTTTAGTTTTCCTCCTAAGAAAATAGATTCAGTGTAGAATTTATCACTGGGACCTGTTCCTGCTTTTGCTTTTAGTGAAGGAAGATTCCAAATGGTGTTGCATTGGTGTAACCCTCGTTACAGCCCTCAGCATGTTGGGACTGGCTGTGTTTGGTGAGCTGGGCTGGGATCTGCTGCAGTTGGGGACATATCCTAGCTATGGACAACTGCAGAGGGTGATGGGACCGTCATTCCCAGTATGCTATACCTTGTAGCTGTACTGGTGTCCAGTCTGAGGAGAGGAGTGAAGTGTCTGCACGCACCAGGCTGAAGGTGGTTGTGTTTGTCTATAAACATGCTCTCTGAACTACCAGAGGAAAGATTTGCTTGATGTTGCTCCCATGCTGTTGTGTAAGGGAGTTGAAGGTGCCAAAGCTGGGCATGTCTAAACTCTCTTCACTGTCTGCTGAAATTGCAGGTCTGTACAGTTATAAGTGGGTTTGTCTTTCCTCTCTGCTATGTTAACCTTTCCTGCTGCCAGGTAGCAGATGATTCTCTCTGGAACTCCTCTTCTCTGAAGATCACTTGCTGAATAGCTTCCTTCCTTTCATTAATTGGGCTCCTCTTCCCAACAGCTCACCAGGATGCTGTTGGCATCTAGAGATAGGGGTCAGCAGGCTGGTGTGGGGATGGAAACCAGCCTGAGGAGAACTCTCCATATGTGGGAGACCTGATTTCTCCAAACTGGTGGAGAAACTGACTGTGTTGCTGAGAAATGACAAAAACAAGGCAACCTTGAGTTCCTCATGTCTCAGGTAGGTCAAAAAGTATTGCCCGGGGTAGATGCAGTGATTCTTATGTTGGCATCTGGCTGACTTGGCAGTTGTTTCACTTGCCTTGATAAACTCACCTTTGTTGTCATATCCAGTGGACTTGCTTTTCTTCTTCCCACATCTTGGAAGCCTGGTCATTGTGTGAGTATCCTGTGTGCTAGGTGCTAGGTTTGCTCTAGAGAACATGGAACAAATTGACCCCAAACTTTGGTTTCCCTTGAGTCCTACCCAAAGCTCAGGCATCTCCTGAGGTCTGTGAATCATAGAATCATAGAATGGTTTGGGTTGGAAGGGACCTTAAAGCTCATCCAGTTCCAACCCCCCTGCCATCAGCAGGGACACCTTCCACTAGACCAGGTTGCTCAAAGCCTCATCCAGCCTGAAAGTCCCTTTTGGCTCACCCAGTGTGGCTACCCTGCTGCCTTCTGGGTGGTGATGCAAAACCAGCCATGAAAACCTGTTCCTGCCACCCTGGGAACCATTTCTGAGCTCTGAGTCTGAGAATTTAGCTCCAGGACTTGATTTCCCATCAGCTCCTCACAGGAGGGTTCAAAGCAAAGCTGTCCAGAACACTGCTCTTTGCTGCACTTTGAGTTTCAAAACAAATCTTTGAGTGCTTTTGCAGAAAGAATTGGAAGAATGGTGGCAGCTGAGTGGAAAAACATGAATGTTTTGAGTATCTGCATCTCCTGTTGCTCCCAGCTTGGAAAAATCCTAGACATCAAAATCTTTCCTGTGTAAGAGAGGAGTTCAAACCAGGGCATCTCTGTGAAACAGCTCAGGTTAGGGTGAAAGCTGTGTGTTTTGATTAGATTTAATTGTAATAAAAATGATTTCACCAGCTGTAGTCAAAATGCAAGACTTGACAAAGCTCTGCAAACTGGCTCAGCGCTGAGAGTGTCTGAAGGGGAAGGTTTTTTTGGTGCTGAATGGTAGAGGAGCAGCTCTGGGGCTTGGGTAGGAGGCTGGGACACAGGCTGGGACTGGACCCTTGGGGAAGGAGGATGTTTGCTCTGGTGTCTGTAGGAGAATGTATGGAAAAGGAGCTGGTCCTGAGCAGCTTGTGCAGTGCTGTGTAGCACTGGGAGTGGATTTCATCTTCAAGAACATCTGGATGAGGCTTCCTAGGAAAAAAATCAGCCTGATAAGCTAGAGCCTTGCTGTATTTGTGCCTTGAACTGCTGGTGCTCCATGGCTGGAGTCACCAGGCAGGTGTTGAAGCTTCCCAAAACACACCAGGAGCAGGCTCTGTGCTAGGGGCTGTGCTTTCCTCTCCTCACTCTGCACTGACAATGCCATCAAACATGGTCTTCTGGAGTTCAACAGCTGACTAAGCCCCGAGATATCATTCCCCTGTGTGTGTTTCTGTCTCATATTTCACTTTGATCACAACTACACCTGAAGAAAAATCAAGACTTTTGTGGATGGTGTGGGAGGAGCTGTGTGTTGGCTCCATACTGAGCCGTCTGGGTGGAAGGAAGTTCAGATTAAACCTTTGTTAGGTCCTTGGTTAATAAGAACCCAGAGCTCCTTTTAAATAGTGCCTTGCTTGTGGTATGATTTGCATGAACGCTGGTGTGATTGCCCCAGCCGAGACTGCTTTGCTGCCTTTGGAAGTGTGTGTGGACTTTGAACCTCCTGGGAAAAGCCACGTACGTTGGCTTTACGAGTGAAACCTGGTAGTGTTGGGTGCAGCAAGTACATGCTGGTGTCACAGGGTCTTGGTGGTGGGTTGAGACCCTCATCCCAGAGCAATGTGTCCAACATATCTTCAAGAAACTCTTGCTCTGTGCTTTAACTGCTGCGGTGTCACCTCAACATCTCAGGTGACATGGAAAATAGGACCTGTGACCCAAGTGGAGGGGGCTGTTAAGCCCTTTGATAAGGACAGATCTGCATGTCCTGGGGCAGCGTGTGGGTGATAGTCTGTCTCCTCAATGGGAATTATTCCAGCAGTGAGAGCAAAGCTGAGGACTGACCCTCTATGTGCGCTGGTAGCAGTGTCCCAAAGCCTTTCTGGGCTCTCCACAAGCTTCTGGGGCTGCTGAGAGTGGTCATGGCCACTGCTATGCTTCTTTCAGGGCGCTTGGTAGCTTCTCTGCTGCCTCTTCCAGCCCTGGTTCACGTGCAGACCTTTGAAAAGCTTTTCCATATTGATGCCCGTGATAAAACCAGCTCTTCTGGCTCGTGTTCAACATGCAGTGTGTGCTGCAGATGCTCCCTGCCTTTAAAATAATGTCACTTGGCTCTTATTGAAATTCTCATTCGAGCCAGTCCAGAACTCTCTGCTGACTCTTCATCTCTGTGGCAACTCTTATTTATCACCCCTGTGGAAGGATCACATCCAGTCCTGCAGCCTCAGTCCTCCCATGGTTTTATCCAGGGAGATAACTTGCTTTTTCTTTCTCTCTTTGATCTCTTCTTCCCACGATGTGCATTCCCTCGTGAGCTTTTTCCTCTGGGTTCTCCATGGCTCTGCAGACATCCCTGTGCTCCCAGCAACCTTTTGCTTCTTGCTGTTTTGGGGCAACTGGGTGAGTCCTGGGGATGCAGGAGAGGAAAGGGGAATGATGCAGGGGCTGAGAGGGAGCTCAGGGGGTGAATCCTGCCCAGCCTCATGCCTTCTTGTGAAGGGTCTGGAGCACAAGTGTGCTGAGTTCACAGCTGAGGGAACTGGGGTTGTTGAGCCTGGAGAAAAGGAGGCTGAGGGGAGACCTTCTGGCTCTGGCCAACTCCCTGAAAGGAGGGTGTAGAGAGGTGGGTATGTGTCTTTTCTCCCAGGTAACTAGTGATAGAACAAGAGGAAATGGCCTCAAGTTGTGCCAGGGGAGGTAGATATTGGATATCAGGAAAAATTTCTTCACTGAAAGTGTTCTCAGGCACTGGAACAGGCTGCCCAGGGAGTTGGTGGAGTCGCCATCCCTGGAGGTGTTAAAAAGACAGGCAGATGTAGTGCTCAGAGATATAGTTTAGTAGTAGACAGGTATGGTTGGACTTGATCTCAAAGGTCTCTTTCAACCAAACAATTCTATGGTTTTCTGGGCAGTACATGACCATCTGCAAGTCCTGGGCACTGTGGGCTGCAGCCAAGGAATGGGGTGAGTGCCTGGTTCATGCTGGCTTACTGGGATCAAGCTGGGTAGCTGGAGAGGTGTAGGGACAACCAGGGCTGAGGTTGCAATTCTGTCCCAGCTCAGCTCTCAAGGGTGAGCTCCCATCTAACGATAGCACCGAACTTCCCTCACTTTGCTCTGTACTGAGAAGGTTTCTGGTCGACTTGGGAGCAGGACTGCTCTAAAAGCATCTCCCTTTAAGTTATACACTGTCCATTCTGTTTTGTCTTCTGCCTGTTCACTTTTATTCCATCCTCTCTTTCTTTTTAGGTCTCTGCCTCCATAGAACTGAGACGTTTTGTTCTTGTAAACCAGCCCATGCAAAATTTTCTTTTCAAGCTCCTTGGAAAGACTAAGGCACGCACAGTGGGCTCCTCTCAGCAAGGAAATTGCTGGCATGGGTTTGTGTTAGGTGATTCGGGCTGTGGTCACTTCCCATGCTCTGAGCTCTCTGCAGCCCTTCTCCATTCCTGCAACTATTTCTTTTTAATCCATCCCTGGAGTTTCATTGTGCTTCAGAAGAGGCGAGGGAGGGGGCTGGAAGAGGGTTAGTGTGTGGGTTTCTTCTTAAAGAAGGTGCTTTTTTTTTTTTCCTCCCCCCTTTTCCCTTCTCTTCTTGGCTCTGTTTTGAATTGAAGATAATAAGAACAGCATCAACACCTCCGTCTCAGGAGAGTGAGAGAGTTAGCCAGTGGCTGTAAAATGTAGTAAACTGAGAGGAGATAATCCAGCACTAGACAGTCCTGGGGGGCCCTTTTCTACCTCCCCAACTGGAGCAGATCTCTTTTTGGGGCTGTCATGGTAGAGACTGGTATTGGGGAGAGCAGGGACTGACTTAAAATCATAGAATCCCAGACTGGTTTGGGTTAGAAGGGACCTTAAAGCTCATCCAGTCCCAACCCCCCTGCCATCAGCAGGGACACCTTCCACTAGACCAAGTTGCTCAAAGCCTCATCCAACCTGGCCTTAAACACTTCCAGGGAGGAGCAGCAACAGCTTCTCTGGGCAATTTGGGGGTGAGGTGCTGGTGCTCTGGGGGATGGATGGAGCTGGGTACCCTGGCTGATGCCACACAGGCTGGAGCAGCATTTGCAGGAGTCATTCTTGCTGCTGGCGTGGGGGGTCCTGTGCGTGGGCCAAGCATAAGGGTCTGTTTCCTCCCTCCCTTGTGTGGTAATAATGCAAAACATCCCATGGGTTTACAGCAGTAGCTAAGAGGGTCGATTTGTTTAGCAAATTCCTATGGAATTTTAATCTGGTGTGGGAGGCTACTGGTCTGGGAAGGCTCCTTTGGCCCCACTTCCCGCTCTGGCATGTCCTGCCGCGTTTCTCTGTGGGATCAGCGAGAGCTTCTCGCTCAGCAGCACAGACAGTGTATCTCACAGCAGTGCTGCTTGTGGGGTTATGACAAGTGTTGGGCCCTGGCCATGTGCTCCTGGGTCTGTTTTTCCTTTGTTTGCTCCTGTAATAACTGGGAGAGGAGCTGCTGCTGCGGGCTCTGGCAGGCTCTGTGCCTCCTCCTGCCGCCTGTTTTCCCATTGAACTGCTGGGTACTGAGCGGTGCTGGTCCAGGGGCTGGTACCTCACCTCCTGCCTGGTGGGAATGCACAGGGAAGCATTATTCTCCCCATAACATCCTTTCTTGTACAGATGTGGGTTAGAGGGAAGGGACATGGGAGTGCAAAAGATATTCTGAGTTCCCACAGGCAACCAAAGCATTTCCATGTCCCACTCCTGGTCCCTGTAGCATCCTTTTGGTCCTTCCTGCTACAGGATGCTTGCACAGCATCAGCCTTGCTCAGGGACTTGGTGAGGGCTGTGTTGTTGTGCTTCTGGGCTAGGGGTTGGTGCAGAGAGCTGCTCTGTGGGTGTGTGAAGCCTTTGGTGGTGGGGCTGGGGGCTGGTGCAGGAGAGGAAATCCTCTCTTGGGGCATAGGGAGTGGGTGCAAGTGGAGTGACCCTTCCTACTGGCAGGCTCCTGGTGACAAGGCTGGCTCTGAACCTCTCCCTCTGAGCATCTCCTAAACTGAACACCTGGAGATTTGGGACTCTGGCATCTCTTTGCATCCCCTGGCTTTGCAGAACTGTTTTTCAGACTCATTGATAACTTGATAAAGGCAGAACTCCAGTCGAGCTTTCCTGTCTCATTGCCTCTCCCTGATACCCCTTGTTCCCATCCTGCAGCCACCATGTCAAGTGGGAGCTGCATCTCTCCCTCTCTTCTGCTTCTAGCTGGATGGGAGGCTGGGATCCTGCAGTACCCCTGGCTCTGTGCTGCTCTGGCTCCTGTGCTGGAGATCAGCTCTGATGCTGCAGGGCCAGGCTTTGCAGACAGCCTGTCCTGCCTGAGCCTGTTGTTTTTAGTCACAGTGTCACCAGGCCATAAATCTGTAATTTTAACAAAAGGTGTTGCTGTGTTCTCACTGCTTCTGTCCCAACCTTCCCTGTCTTATCTCTTTGCACAGCATCAGACATGGGAGGGAACAGAAACCCTGTCACACTGTATGTGCTGGAAGTGGAAATGCTTGCAGAATGCAGTCAGACAGTCAGATGTGTGAATTCAGATTATTTTCAAGTTCTAACCCATTTGCAGCCACCTAGGAGTGAGTGGCTCTGCCTTCCTGGCAGGGGCAGAACTCAACTTTCTGTTTCTCACAGAAATGCCTTAATTGGAAAAGATCTTTTAAGATCATCAAGTCCAATCATGAACCCAACACTGACCAGTCCCCTATGACTAACCCATGTCCCTCAGCACTGTGTCTACACGACTCTTCAATCCCTCCAGGGATGGGGACTCCACCACTGCCCTGGGCAACCCCTTCCAATGCCTCAGAACCCTTTCAGCAAAGAAATTCTTCCTCACATCCCATCTCAACTGCCCTGGGTGCAACTTGAGGCCATTTCCTCTTGTCCTGTCACTTGTTCCTTGGTTGAACAGAGCAGCACCCTCCTCTCAGGGACTTGGACAGAGCCAGAAGGTCTCCCCTCAGCCTCCTTTTCTCCAGCCTCAACAACTCCAGTTCCCTCAGCTGTGAACTCATCACACTTGTGCTCTCTGGAGATTGATGTCTCCTGCTGCTCAAGGTGGGCAAAGCTCTTCCTTCAGTACACCAGGGCTTGTGCTGCTTGTCTCGGGCTGTCTCCGGCCAAGAGCTGGGGTGTGTGGGCACAGGGGTCAGCCCAGGTACCCACAGAAGCTGTCCCAGCAGAAGGGATGTGAGGGAAACAGCTCAGTACTCATCTGAATGAAGCCTGGGAGCTGGGTTCTCCCTGGGAGGACAGGGCTGACCTGCCCCAGCCTTTGGGCTGTCCAGAGCTGTGGTGAGGTGATGGCCAGCACCAGATGGACCAGCCTTTGCCCACCAGCCCTGCAGGGCTTTGCACATCAGAGCTGCCAGGCGCCTGCCAGCACCTGTCTGGGCTTGTTCCATGCTAATCCTTACCCAGAGTGGGACTTTGGTCTGTTTATCTTATTAAATGCTCTGCAAAGATCCTGCATTCCTTCAGGACGACTTCCAGGAGCAGGAGAGCTCTTTGAAGTGCTGTGTAGCCAGGGTGGGGACAGAGCAGCCCCATGCCCCAGGACTGGATGGATGTTTCTTCTCCCTGATGGGCTGTGGGTTGGAGGGGGTGAAGGATGCTCTGCAAGCTGCTCTCTCCTTACAGAACTCATTCTAGCAGTGCCTTTTTTTTTTCTTCTTGAAAAACTGCTTCTCTTCCTGCATTTTCAGCTCCCTGGAATAATTTTCTTTGATTAGCAAAGGAAATAGGACTCTGGTACTTTCAATAATTCATACCTAATTTGGCTAATTTCAGCCTGGCTGCAGCACAGGCTACAAAGTGAAGAAGAATGTGTGAGGTTTCATATCAATTTCTTATTCACTTCTAATTCTTCTTCCTTTGGCTCTTCCTGTGTCCAGCAGCCACGTCAGTGTCTGTTCATCTCACTAAAGTGAAAGTGTGGCTGGGTGTGTGCAGAGGCACAGCCTGGGCTCTGTCTCCAGCCCAAGTGGTCTTCCTAAGCTTGCCCTCTCCCACCCAGTGTCTCACCCACCATCTCTTGCTGCTTTCTTGCTTTACAAATGACTCCATCAGCGTTGCAGCCGAGTGCTTCAGCTGATACCTCTGTGTGAGCTCTTATGCTTTGGTCAGATCCCAGTCCCATTAATTCCCCTTGTCTCCTTAGGTCCATATTGCTGCTTTCTCTGGTTGGTACATGTGCTGCCTATTGGCATTGCCTTCTGGTGACACACAACTGCTTTGTCCCACCTCAGAGGTAGTGCCAAGCAGCAGAGATTTTGTGGATCATGCAGAAACCTGCTGGGAAAAGGTCTTTTGCAGCATAAATTGCTGAAACAGTGTTTTGTCTCCTCTGTCTTCAAGTGGTTGGAGGAGTAGGAGCTGTGGCTGGTGTTTGGCTGGCGTGCTGCAGAGGAGATCAGCCTGGCTCATTCGCAGAGTAACTAGAGGTTTTTCTCCTCAAGCTGAGGCTGTGTGGATTTAGTTGGATTTCTTGGATTTAGGGGATATCTGCCCTGAAAGAGAACCCACATTGATACTCACTGTTTATAGCCCAGAGGTGTTTCTTCACAGCCAGCCTTTGCTTGTAGCCCTGATCTGTAGCTTGTTTGTTCCAGTATCTCATCTTGGGCTGTTTTTTTGGGAGCAGGAAAGCAAGTTAAAATGGCTCTGCCCTTCTCCAGATTCAGGAGACAAAACATTAACATCTTCCATCACCCACTGCCTCTTCCTAACCTATTTTATTTTTCTTTCCCTGCATAGTAGTGGATGTTGGAAGAGAACTGCACATTCCCAAAGGATGTTGTGTCATCTTGATGGGCTGGAAGTGCATCTTCTGTCTAATATTAGACCACTGTGTCTTGCAGGGATGCTAATTAGCTTAAGTGAACTGGAGGACTGGCTGTGTCTCAGCATCTTTGATTTGTGGGTGATACTCCATGAAAACAAGGGGAGCAGGGAGCTTTTGCTGATCTCTGCACTTTGAAGTGTGTTGTCTCTCTTTAGGTGGTCAGTCCTCAGTTCTGTGTTTCAGGTGAGCACGGAGAACAGCTCACAACTCTCTTCAGAAAGGCAGGAGGGCTTTGGGTTGGAATTGATCCCATCCAAACTGTTCCTCCTGGGGTGAGAAGGAAGTACAGAAGCTCAGAATTTGTTGGAGAACAGTGTGAAGTGGTTTGTTGTTTGGTTTTTTTTTTTCCTTTAAGGGCTTTAAAGCAATTTGCTGATGTTAACAAACCATTTAACTCTCCTAGATGCCATTTCTGCAGATGGAGACAGGTACGGTAAGTGAGTAGTGATATGGTCCCAGTTTGCAGAGCAAGTCTGTGATTGAGAAGGGAATGGGACCCAGGAGTCCTATCTCCATGCCAGCAGTAGAAGGGGAAAGCTCAGGATAACTGTGATGACCCATCCATATCTTGACTCTGAATGGATGGGGCAGACACTTGATGCTGCAGCCAGAATACCAGAGCTTTACGGGTAGATAGCCAGGCTGTTGGCACCTAAAATGGGAGGAGAGCTGATGACAGGGGAGATCTCCATTGAGGGACTGCTCAGCATCATCATTACTCTAGCACTGAGTCCCTGTGGACTTTTTCCTGTTATTTGTGGATTCCCTGGGACTGTCCCCGCTATGGCACTCCCACAACACCTTATCAACCTGTTCCTAACTCTACAGCAACAACAGCACAGGGCTGATCATGCATGGTGATGAGCTGGTCTGCACAACATGTTCTTGGATGTTACACCTTAGCTTGTTCCTTTCTCTCTGTGTAAAATTCCTGCTCATCTGGAGGAATAAGTAAATAGAGACATTGAAATTGGACTTTCTCAGCTCTTTAGCTAAAGAGAAGCATGGCTAGAGCGAGTTCCTGTCTTCCTTCTAGCATAAATGCCACCAATGCAACTTATCTATCCCTCTGAAATAGAGCTGCAGGCTGGAAGCACAGCTCATGCTTGAGCATCCATGGAGGGATGCTCAAGAGTTTATTTATAACCAGTTGTCACTGTTGTGTGTGTGCTGTGTTGAACTAAAGCCCCTATCTGAGGCTATATTCATGTTCTCACCACTCTAAACTTCTTCCCAGCCTCTCATGCTGTGGCAATGCCTGTTGCAGGTGGACCTTGAGTCTGGCTGGGCACCTTTTAATTCCTACCAGGCAAAAAAAAAAGCCAGATGCTCAGCTTTGGTAACCAAAGGGTTGAGTAAGTTGTGGCCTTCCAGCACTTGCAATACTTCTGAACCCCCAAACTGCAGAAGAGAAGTCACTGGAGGGCAGAAGGGAGAAAAATCAACCAACACAACACTTGCCAACTCTAATTCAGCTGCCAAATCATTATTGTCTTGGCTCTGAAGCTGTTCTCCTTGGCCAAGAAGCACCATATCTTGTTCTGTTTCTGGGAAAAAAACAATGCTCTGGGGCCTTAGATCAGTTCAGGCCTTGAAATCCGTGTGTAAAATCAGGGAAGCACTACAAGGGAAGCATCAGCCCCAAAGAAGTGGTGATGTGGGTGTAAAAGTGATCTGAATGCCTCCTCTGACTGCCCAGGGCAAGCTGGATCCTGGCTTCCCACCTTGCACAGGACAATCCCAAACTTTCCTGATTTTCATGGCTTGGGAAGCTGCTGGCAGTGATGGGCATGGACACAGAGAATGGAATTGGCCAGTTAGAGCTGGAAGGTGTTTTTCCAGCTCTGTGTTCTCTGTTCATGTGATGAGACTTGTTCCTGTGAAAGGCAAAAATCACCCAAGCTTGGGAAGAAAGGAGCAAAAAAGAGGTCAGAGCATGTTCTGGGGGCTGTGCCTTGGTACTGGGGGTTCCCTTCATCAGTACCATTGGCTCCTGAGACCCCATTCCTGGTGGGCAGGGTGGTTTTGGACCCCTTCTTAGGAATTCTTTGTCTGGAGGCCATTTCTCTGTCTGCTCCATGCTTGGCTGGGTGCTGCGTGCCTGCAGTACCAGTTCTCTGCCTTGAACCTTTCTGCCCATAAACCTTCATCTGCTCTTGTGCTAACTGGGCGGGCAGCCAAGGGCGACATTCCAGACATAGCTCAGCCAGGTAGGCTGGCAGGAGAAACCCTGCTCTGGGATATACGGAACAAGGTGTGGGAGGGGTGGTGTGGGGAGCAAGGCGTTCCCAGAAGTGCTGGCACTGAGCACCCAGGGGTGCAGGCAGGGGTGGCATCCTTCCCCAACATGGGTGGGATGGGCTCTTCTTGCTGATCTTCTCTCTGGGTCTCTGCTCACTGTGACACTCAGCAGTGCCATCACCTTTCTCTTGGTGGCTGTCCTGGTAGAAGAGGACATGCATTGATATTTTTTTTTAGATGCTACTAGAGCAATTGCTGAGGAAAACCCAGCACCTGGTGTGATGCTGCAGAGCAAGAAGGTCTTTGAATTCAGTAGCTCCTTGAGTGCTTTGAATTCTTGAGTGCTTTGAATTCAGTAGCTCCTTGAGTGGACACCCAGTGGGAGAGAAGCTGGAAGGGGCTGGCTGTGTGTCCTTGCCAAGCTGTGCTGCTGGTGCTGCAGCCCAGTTACAGACTGGGGCAAGTGCTCATCCCCACGTGGCTCCTTCACTGACATGGTTTATATAAATAGGATCTTCTTCAGTGTTTTCAGGGGCATTTTTTAGTGGCCAAGGAGCATTTTCCCTCTATGGGAGGTGCAGGGTTGTGCTGTGGCTCCATCTCTTCTCTAGTGGTATTTTTCACAGAATCACAGGATGGTAGGGGTTGGAAGTGACCTCTGGAGATCATCTAGTCCAAGGGACTTGTTCAGGTTGAATCCTTTTTCTGCCACTTCTCATTCTGTTGGTACCTGAAAACTTTACTAATGAGCAGATCTGTCAAGGCTGTGGGTTCAGGAGTGAGTTCTCTCCCTCATTTAATTACCCAAGCCAATCCTTTTGGCTTTGGGAACCATTTGTGTGGGTTTGGGTTGGCAAGAGCTTGGCCTGGGGTAGACTGTAGCTTCATTTGGGACATTTGTGCTCTTGGGGAGTCAACCTTTGAGAAAACAGGGGGGGTTTTGATCTGTTTTATTTGTCCCCTCTCCTGCTTCCAACCAGTTTCTCTCTCAGCTTTCCTTGTGACACTGGGCTGTCTGTTTATGTAGTGATAAAATCCCTGAGCAAATTGTTTTAACTGATGCTGTTTATCTAAGAGATAAACTAGGATCAGTGCAAGCTCCTGGCAGTTTCATGGGGAAACTCTGTCATGAGGAGCTGTTTGAGTTCCATCTAGGTGAGAGCTTCTGCTTCTTTTGGTGTAGTTACCTTCTTTAAAAAAAAAACCTGTCCCAGATTATACACAGAGACCAAGACTTGCAGAAATCCCTTATTTCTTGTCACCTTTGTCTTGTGGTTGGAATACTGATGGGTGCAGGACCTCAGGAGAGAGGTGTTTGCTGCCAGGATGGATTCTGCCTGAGGGTGCAGTGACCATGGGCTGTGTCTCTCAAGTGTCCTGCAGCCCCGTGCCCACCCTGTAGCCTGCTGCTCCCTCTCCCTTACCACATCCCTGCTCCTCTGCAGGGAACAACCTGTTCTTCAGAGTTTTAATAGGTTATGAGAGCCTGGGGCTGCCTTCTTCAGTAGTGCCAAGCCATTAAACAAAGCTCAGGAGGTTCTTACAGATCATCTCTGCAGCTAGCAGAGCATCAGCTTAGCAGGTGGGAATAGTGGAGGATGTATGACAAGAGTGGATGGGATAAAAGGTGGATCTGGGGAAGCTTCAGGCCCAGGATGTGTGCAGGTGTGGCTCCTGGATCTGTGCATGCTTTGTGTGACCTGGTGCTCTGCTCATGGGGTCCTGGAGCTGGGTGCTGGAGCTGCTGTTGTCTAGCAGCCCTGTGCTCCAGGGACGGCTGGTGATTCCTCAGATAAGTAGCCAGGTCACTTGTAGCTCTGTTTAATAGGCGTGTTGAGGAGCAAGCTCTTTGGTGTGGGAAGCATTTCCCACCCTCAGCCCAGCTCCCTGCCCCCACGGCCGCTGCATTCCTGGGCAGTGAGGTTGCCTGCAAACAATGGCACCCAGATGCACGTCCCTGGATGGGGATGGTGACGTAACCCTGGTGAGGCAGAGACCTCCATAGGTCTCCTCCTTCTCCATAGGTTGCCCTTTGTCTCTGGCAGGCCTCTGAGGTGTGTTTCCCTTGCTTTTGGTTGTCTCCATCCTAGGTGACAAATTTCTGGATCCCCACGAGCTTGGAAAGGGAGAGGGAAATCTTTGGTTGCTCATTATGGCTTCTTGTCACTATGTCTGGGGACACCAAGTGCATGGTCCCCTGTGGGGACCCTGCTATGGGCCAGGGGAGGAGGGACCTGGGCTACCCACTCTGTGTCACTGGTAGGTCCCAGATTTGGTGGCTCTGGGCACAAAGGTGTGTGGCAAGGAGAGGAAAGATCCTGGCAGAGGTTTTCCACTGTGGGGGCTTCCAGCCTTCAGAGTAATGTCCCTGTCACCTGAATACCACGCATCTCCCCTGCCTCTGTGCACTGCTGGTGGCATGTCTCAGTGGGACTAGGCAGCCCACAGCTCTACCCACGTGGATGCTGGAGCCACTTGGCTTGGGCCAGGCTTTCACTGAGAGAGGTTGGTGTAGAAGGATGCGATGCAGATGGGTGTCTAGGAGGTGACTTTTCTCCTGATAAAGAGTGGAGAGGTGGAGCAGCTGGGCAGCAGGCTCTGAGGGAGGCTGCTCTTACGTGGAGATGAGTTAAACTAAGGAATTTGCCAAAGGATGGTGTAAGATCCAGAAATATGAAGGGGCTGAAAAAGGATTAGGCAAAATCACGATGGGTGGGTCAATCTGTTGGTTGGCAATTGTGTAAGATAAGCCAGGTCTGGCTGAGGAAGTCCCTGAAGAGCTGATTTCCAGATTGTTATAGGGTACAGGCAAGTGTGATCAGATCTCCCCTGGCCCTAGCACCCTTCTTTTAAACATCTGCCAGCAGAATATGAACCAGAGGGATGGTTGGCACTACCACAGTGGCCTCTCGTTCTGGTTTCTCCTCCATAAGGCTTGGAGGAGGGAGGTGGGAGCTGTGACTGTCACCCACTGCCTGTTCACTGGCACCAGGGACAAAGCCAGGCTCTCATACAGGAGCTGCCAAGGCTTCAATGCTGTAACCCCAGTTCATCCAGTGCTCCTCCTGGGCTGGCTTGGTGTGCCCCAGCATGCGAGGAGGTTTCCCCCGAGCCTCTGTAGGCACGCTTGGGCTCTCTCTGTTTGCCGGGCAGGCACGTGGCTTCCTCAGCACAAGGCTGGGCAGGTCCTTGGGCTGCAAAAACATGTTGGAGAAGCTGTCTCTCTTTCTCCAGTCTGCTCCTGACTTGCTTTCCCTTCAGCTGGGTCTGTCCTCCCCTGTCTCGCTGCAGGTTTTGGGGTGGGCAATGGCTTGGCCACAGGGAACACTCCATCCACAGCGTACCTCTCCATGCTGCAGATTGGGAGGAAGGAAGGGAGATGTAGCATCATCCCAGTGAGTCCCATTTGAGCATTCTGGGGAGATCTTATAGCAGCCTTCCAATACCTGAAGGGGGCCTACAAGAAAGCTGGGGAGGGACTTTTCCTAAGGGCAGTTAATGACAGAACAAGGGGAAATGGGTTTAAACTGAAAGAGGGGAGGTTTAGATTAGATATTAGGAAGAAGTTCTTCACTGTGAGGATGGTCAGACACTGGAACAGGTTGCCCAAGGAAGTTGTAGATGCCCCCTCCCTGGAAGTGTTGAAGGCCAGGCCGGATGAGGCTTTGAGCAACCTGGTCTAGTGGAAGGTGTCCCTGCTGCTGGCAGGGGGGTTGGGACTGGATGAGCTTTAAGGTCCCTTCCAACTCAGACCATTCTATGATTCTATGATCTGTCCCGACTTGTGGTCACCAGACAAGGGTGGCAATGTTGGCAGAACAGCCCTGCTCCGTTCCTGCTGCTGGGGCAACTGGGGCAAGATGAGGAGATGGGGTTGAATCTCTTCTTTCTCCCTCTGCCTTGCACAGAAAGGACAAATCTCTGTCCTAGTGACTTGCTGATGGTGAGTGGAAGGGTCTGAGTTCTCTGCACCCCAGCTGGAAGGATTTGGCTTGAAGACCCTTTAACGTGGACCACGATACAGCTCTCTCTCCAGCCTTTTTCCCCCCTTTTCCCTGCCCAAGACTGCTCTCCCTCACGGCGTCCGCGTGCTCTGTTTGCATAACCTGTTCTGGCATGTGCCCTGGTCAGGTGGATTATGTGGGGCAGAGCTCTGCCAGCCTGGAATGCCAGCTATGCATCCCCTGAGCACCCCTGGATGCAGAGGCAGACACTGACTTCTAGCACACCAGTAGCTTCCAGTAGCTTTCCAGCATCACTGGTGCCTCTGGGAGCGGATTTGGGCAATGCCAGAGCTTGTTGAAGGATGTGAGAGGGGAATGCAAGGGAGCAGCATCTCTTGGGCTGTGGAAGGCGCCCAGCTGAAGAGCAGTGCTGGGTCTGGTGGTTAAGGTGGGAGGTTGCTGGAAAGCAACTGGCACCCCTGGGCTTCTTGTGTGAACTTGCTCGGGTGCTGCCAGGCTGGGAGCTATTCCTCTCGCTCCACGGGAGGCTGTGGGGTGGGGAGCTGGAGTTGCAGCTTGTGGAGCTCCAGTGAGGAAAGGCAGCGTGGACCTGGAATAGCTGAGGGAACTCTGGGCAGGAAAAGTTGGGCTCTGTCTTCTCGAGGTGGCTGCTGCTGCCTTAGCAACTAATGACTGGAGAGTAGAAGCGTGATGTCCTGTGTGCACGGGCTTCATAGAACCATCAAATGGTCTGGGTTGGAAGGGACCTTAAAGCTCATCTAGTCCCAACCCCCCTGCCAGCAGCAGGGACACCTTCCACTAGACCAGGTTGCTCAAAGCCTCATCCAACCTGGCCTTCAACACTTCCAGGGAGGAGCAGCCACAGCTTCTCTGGCCAACCTGGGACACTGTCTCACAACCCTCACACCAAAGAATTTCTTCCTCACATCTCATCTCCATCTCCCCTCTTGCAATTTATAACCATAACCATGGTGCTTCCTGCAGAGTTCCCCTTCTCTCCCTCACTGGTTGTTCACATAAAAAGGTTTTAATCTCATTTTATGGAGAGAACTGCTGGTTATTTTCCACTGACACCCGGGTGGGGCTGTGCCAGGCACAGCGCTGCACTGTTCTCCACAGGAAGCTGAGGGTGAAACTTCTAATCCTGTTGAAAAAGCGATTATTTTTGTTTTGTTTCCATTTGAGGCAATGCTGAACTAGTCTGCAAATCCATAATCTTTCAGTGCCTGCCCCAGAGCGGTGGGTTCCTGGCTCCTGTGTGGTACCAGGGGTGTAGTGGGCAGGAGGGAGCTGGTTCCTGGGATGGCTCATAGGCAGTGCAGTTATTAGGGAGTTGGCCAAATCCTGGGCAAATTGGGACAAATCCTACAACATTATTGGGGTTCCTGCCAGGGTTTGTCAGTAACTCCTAGGGACTGAGGTGTATATTTATTTATGTTAGTTCTTGGAACAAGCCCTGATTTGCTTTGGTGCAATAGTATGGATGGAGATAGTTTCCTTGGAGGATGCTGGAGTGCTCCATGCTCCTAGAGATACTTCTCATGAAAAGCAAAATTCTGCTCTACTTGGCCAGGTCACCTGCTCACAGCCCTGTGCTCCACTGCTTGGATCAAATCTCTTGGGTTAGGTGGTTCATGTGCTCACCTCTGCCTCTGGACTCTGCTGTCACATAAGGCAGAATCACAAAATGGTCTGGGCTGGAAGGGACCTTAAAGCTCATCCAGTCCCAACCCCCCTGCCATCAGCAGGGACACCTTCCACTAGACCAGGTTGCTCAAAGCCTCATCCAACCTGGCCTTCAACACTTCCAGGGAGGGGGCATCTACAACTTCCTTGGGCAACCTGTTTCAGTGTCTGACCACCCTCACAGTGAAGAACTTCTTCCTAATATCTAATCTAAACCTCCCCTCTTTCAGTTTAAAACCATTTCCCCTTGTTTTGTCATTAATTGCCCTTAGGAAAAGTCCTTCCCCAGCTTTCTTGTAGGCCCCCTTCAGGTATTGGAAGGCTGCTGTAAGCTCTCCCTGGAAGAAGAATTACAAGGTCCAAATCAGCTGGTTATCTTAAGCCGAACTCAGGTCATCACTTGTTCCTCGACTTCTCTAGAGACCCATGTTGGCACACATAGGCTGAACTGATGAGGTCCAGTCAGAAATGGTTTTTCATGGGTGCTCAGCATGGCATGTGAGTGGAGAGCTGGGATGAGAGGGATGCCAATGGTTGAGGTCCTGCTGCTTCTCGTAGAGGAGGCTTTTGACTCTTCAAAACACTCATGAGAACCATTGCCCTGTACTGAACAGGCTCTGCAATGCTGAGCCCCTCATATGTCTTGTGTGGCCAGACATAGTCCCAGACTGGTTTGGGTTGGGAGGGACCTTAAAGCTCATCCAGTCCCAACCCCCCTGCCAGCAGCAGGGACACCTTTCACTAGACTAGGTTGCTCAAAGCCTCATCCAGCCTGGCCTTGAGCACCTCTTTGATGCCATTCCTCTAGACTGAGCAGCCATGGCTCTTTTGGTCTGTGCTAACCTGTCGTTGATTCTGGTTTCCAGGACCAAAATCCACGTTAGCAGTGGACAGGTCCTGTTTATCCAATTGCATTTTTCAGTTTTGTGTCTGTTGTGCTGACCATGTGAATGATGAGCTGGATGAGGTCCAGCTGCAGGTACCTGAGGAAGGCTCTTGCTCTCTGGGCAGGTTGAGATAAGGCTGTGGGGAAGCTGCCTTGCCCAGAACCTCTCCCCACTGAGCACACATACAGGGAGCAGCTTTGTTGGGATGGCTTTTCCTGGAGCCCTAACACTGCTTTTGGGCAGCCTGTGCTCTGCTGGTGTGATGTCTGGAGTGGAAAACAGCTGCCATTATTCCATGGACCACATGCAGTTTGGCCTTCTGTGGAAATGAAATTCTTTCCCACTTTATCTACCGGATGTATCCTGTTGTGAAGTTTGGTGTGTTTTTTATCTCCTGTAGTCCATCTTTGTTTTTGGAGCCGCTCAGTGGAACATCAAAGGTTGGATTTTCCCACCCACTTACTCGGGGAAGTACGCAGCTGGCTGAGCCTAGGGCAGTGCTGCTTTATGGGAGAGCAAGAGGAACCTTCATCATGGGAGCAAGTGCCCACTTAGCTTCTACATGTGCTGAGGGACCTTGAGCAATAACCCAGGCCAGCATTAAAGATACTGGCAGAGAGTCCTGGGCAAGCCTTCAAACCTGGGGATGTGAGAGAGAAGCTTCTGCTTCTAGAAGTGGTTCTAGTAAATAGGAAAAGGGATGTCAGAGTTCAGAGCCCATCTCAAAGGGATCTGATGCTTTCACTGGTTTGTGAAAGTTGAGCTCTTGGACTTCCCTGAGAAGTTGTTGGATGCCAGATCAAATCACACATCCTGATGTCAGACAGGAATGGTCATCTGGAGAAGAGGAGGCTCAGGGAGAACTTCTCACTCTCTACAGTTACCTGAAAGGCACCTGCGCTGGCTGAGGTTCACCTGCCACCTTCTTGGTCTCATTCCTGGGCAGAGATGAGATGGATTCCCTATGGCAGCCCAGGCTTGGGCTGTGCCACTGCACTCGTGGTGTCCTCCCTGGGTTTGCTCCCCTCCTGCGAGCTGCCTGCCCATGCCAGTGCCGGTGCAGGTGGGGATCAACCAGGCTGAGCCCCATGTCCAGGAGCTGCCAGCTGCAGTCTGAGCTGGGGACTCAACCACAAAGCTTTCCAGCTAGCTAACACTGATACTGCTGTTGGTTTAAGCCTGTGATTTGAGTTAAAACCCAACCACCCTGCTGGGTTAGTGACACAGAAGCCTAGAAGGATGCTCTGCAGGAGCTGGTGATGTTGTGCAGGGTAAACATGTACTTCCCAATCTCACACCCTCTGGTTTTTCTTTTCAGATGCACTTGGGTTTTCTCTCCCCAAGTCTACTGAATCCTCACCACCTGGGAAAGGAGCTGTCTTGTTTCTACATCCTCCCCTTTCAGGGTCCTGCTATACGTTCTGATCTCACTGGGGTTTTGACAGCTCCCTGCTTTGCAGTTCCTCTCCTCAGCAGGACCAGCTCATGTTCCAGGCTTTATCTGCTGACAAACTGCAGGAGGAATTTCTGAGCTGGCTTGGTGGGATGAAGGGTATAGTTATATATCTTGAGCTAACCTGTTATTTTAAAGCTACCATTCTTTTTGCCGGTATCATTAGAAAGGGAATCTATCCTGAGCACTCTTGAAGAGCCAATGTGCTGCAGACAGTTTCTGCTCTGTCTTCTCCAGGGTGACACCTGGTTTGCTGAGCAAAGGGGAGAGAAACAGCAGTTTTCTTGGTGCTCAGTTGTGTTGCCGTACTCGAGGGCTGCAGAGGAATGGCAAATATGCAGATCTGGAGTGATCTTTGGGATAAAGCAGTAGGAGTCTGTCTGTTTGCAGCTGAGTTTCATAGCAGCATGGGCAAATCGGTTTGGACAGGACACAACCCTTCCATTTGCGGGTGAAAGTGAAGCTGAGGGTTGATAGAAATAGCTCAGGGATTTGTTAGTGGATGAAACTTTGGTTGCCTGGGAGTGTTTCTGCTTTGAATTTAAGCTGGGGAGGGGTATATCTGCTGAATTCCTCCTAAACTCTGCCTTCATCCTGAGCTTCCTCCTGACACCAGCTGATCCACTTCATGCTCTTCTGGCTCATGAGAACCCTCGCTTGCTGAGCTCAGAGTCACTTGGCTGAAGCCCAGTTCCCAGGCACTGAAGCAGGAGGGAATCTAAAGAAACTCAGGCTGGAATTGTTTTTCTAGACTGATAATTCCTCCCAGACAGCTCTCAGTTAGACTCCTCGCCAGCTGGACTTGCACTTTCTTTGCCCAAGGGAATCTCTTCTAGACTCTGCAGAAGCCTGGTGGAAGCTCAGCCTGGTTCCCTCGAGGCTGTGTGTGATGCTCTCGGCAACGTCGCGCGGTTCTGCTTATGGCATCTGGATTTAAATGCCATGGAGCCAGAAGGGAGTGGGGCAGGACTGGTGGGAGAAGCTGGCTGTGACTGGAAGGTGTGTGGATGGTGATGTATAGCCTTACAAAAGCTTCTTGCAATAAGTGTAGCTGCTCTGAACTCATCTGAACTTGACATCGAGCCCATCCATGTGCTACTGTTGTGCAGAGCCCAGTGCAGGAGCTGCAGGTCCATCTGGATTTAGCTTGTCCTCCCTGCATGCTCATTTGCTGTGGAGCATTGCCTTTGTGATTCAGACTGAGCTTTTACAACCAGGGTGTGACCAAAAAAGTGGAGGAAACAAAAGCAAAGAGATGCTTTAAGACAGCAGCTGGACCACTCTTGCTGAAGGATCTCCAGAGCATAGAATCACAGACTGGTTTGGGTTGGAAGGGACCCTCAAAGGTCATCTAGTCCAAAACCCCTGCAGTGAGCAGGGACATCTTTACTAGAGCAGGTTGCTCAGAGCCCCATCAAGCCTGACCTTGATCATGCTTGGCAGGGCTGGCTGGTGGTGGCACTGGGAGCACTGGGCTCTCATGTCCCCAGAGGGAGCTGCCTGCTCCCTGTCTGCCTCTGTGGAGAGAGGAGTGTGTGAGAAGCGCTTTCTTCTTCCCCGGGATGTTGGATGTCCAGCCCCTCCACCCACCCCAGGCGTGGGAACCCTTCAGTGAAGTGCTGCCCCCGGAAATGGGTCCCTGGAGCGGGTGGGTGTCCTTCAGCCAGAGGATGAGGGGAAGCAGCAGTGTGGGCTGGAGCCTCTGCCCTGTGAACCCGGCAGTGAGCCGCCCGCCCTGAGAAGCGCTTTCTTCTTCCCCGGGATGTTGGATGTCCAGCCCCTCCACCCACCCCAGGCGTGGGAACCCTTCAGTGAAGTGCTGCCCCCGGAAATGGGTCCCTGGAGCGGGTGGGTGTCCTTCAGCCAGAGGATGAGGGGAAGCAGCAGTGTGGGCTGGAGCCTCTGCCCTGTGAACCCGGCAGTGAGCCGCCCGCCCCTGGGGACCCTCTGACCATCACATCTGGCACGAGAAGAGCAAATACTGCTCCGGGTTTTTTTTTGAGTCTGGTGCCTGGCTGGTGTGTTTGCACATGTTCTTCACCTTTTTGCTCTGTTCCCAGTGGGAGCTTTTCCTCCCCCAGTGCAGGGTCTGTGCTCTGACCCTGCACACACAGATTTACAGGATTTGGTTGCAGATGATGGGCACTTCCCACACCACCATGGGACAACCTGTCTGTGCAGAGGGCTACTGGGGCTGTGGTCTGGCTAGTTCTGGCCTGGATGATGGGGTCACCAAGGGATTAGGCTACTAGGACTCTTATGCAGGAGAAACCACTTGCCTATCTCAGCTCCAGGTGCAGGAATCATAGAATCACAGAATGGTTTGGGTTGGAAGTGACCCTCAAAGGTCATCTAGTCCAACCCCCCTGCAGTGAGCTGGGACATCTTTACTAGAGTAAATTGCTCAGAGCCTCATCAAGCCTGACCTTGAATATCTCCAGGGATGGGGCCTCCACTACCTCTCTGGGCATCCTGTTCCCATGATCTACCACCCTCATATTAAAGAACTTTTTCCTAATATTCAACCTAAATTTCCCCTTTTCTAGTTTAAAACCATGACTATTGCTACATGCCCTTGTGAACAGAGGTTTGGTTGCTCCCTGCTGGAAGCAGGCACTGGGGGAGGAGGAAGGATGCTGCAGCAGCTGTGGAAGGCACTGGGGATGGGCACAGCATTAGTGGGACTGATCCTGCCCGAGGAGGAGGAGTGCATGGCTCACCCTTGCACCCTGCAGAGGGGCCTTGGACACAGCCTGGCATGGTCAGAGCTTTGTACAGGGAATTCTGACTTATCAGAGGGAGTTTCTCTTCTTCCTCATGGCCACCCCACCCTGTAGCTTCTGTGCCCCATTATGTGGGGCATAATGGGACTTAAATGAGGTGGGACTTGAGGCCCTGCTCTGCCAGATGGAGCGTGTGGCACATGGCTCACGGCATGGTCGTGGTTCACTCAACCCTGTGGCACAGAGTCCTTGGTAGAAGTGGCTTCACCACACCCAGCCCATGTGCACCTTGTAATGGCACGTGCCCACCTCTCCATGCATCATGGTGCCTATAGCATGGGATGTGAGATGGTAGCATTACCTCTGAGCCTATAGACATCTACCCTTCCATCTCCAGCCTGTGTGATCAGCAGTTGGTGGAGCTGGGAATCTCTGTGTCTCTTCAACACTGTCCTCACTGCCACACTCCTCCGGAGTGACAGCCGGTCCTCTAGCAGCTTGGTGACACGTAGATGGGGATAGAGTTGAAAGGAGCTGGCACTTGCTCGTAGGCTGCCTCAGATTAAAGGCTTTCCCTTCACAGTCAATCTTGCATGTCTTACATCTCAACGTGTTACATTCTTTGCCCTGGAGCAGGGCTGGAAACGGGCCACTGTATCACTGACCTGTTACGGGAATCATGCCCGTGCCCGACGTGGGAGATCGGGGTGTTGTGTTGGGTGCTGCTCCCAAGTAGGGTGAGAATCAATTGGCTTCACTACGTGGGAATCTTGGTCAACAGGATGGGCAAAGTTGGAGCTCAAGCTGCGTGGTCAGGCTGTGGGGTCTGCGTGGTGTTTAATACCCGTAGGGGACAGATAATTGGCTCTACGGGTTTATTTCATCCACATCTTAACTTGCTTGTGTGTTTTTTGGGTGGGGGTGGGGGGGTTTGGTGGTTGTTTCAAACTAATCCTAGTGTTAGCTCTGCAGCTGTAGCTCATGGCAGTTTAACTCTGGTTTCACAGTGCAGACAGATGGTCCGACCGCGCTACGGGGGTGTCAAAATACAGGAATAATTGTTTACAGGCAGAAAACTGCCTACGTGGGAATCAACACCCAAAATTTGTTGGCGTTTGTTCAGAAGGAGCTTGTGGCCTCAATCAATAAGGATCCCTCCCCCCAGAGAAGGGGCTGTCAATGCAGCGTAGAGACGAGGAGAATCATGAGAGCTGGAGAGGGATGTCACAGGGGGAACAGTGTCACCCTGCCAGGCTGGAGGGCACTGTCCTCCTGGGAAGCAAGTACTTGGAGAGCTAAGATGCTTTATGGTCACAGCTTGGTTCTTCTGGCTCCACAACGGAGCGTGGACCCTGCTTGTGTGTATGACAGGAGGGTGCCAGGCTAAGGAGGAAGGTGACGAGCAGAGAGGTGGCTGCGGGAGCGTGGTCTCTCTTGGCGAAGAGGAGCTGGGCACATTCCTCTGCCCTGACTTCAAAGGTTGTTGCTGCATATACAGAACCCAGCAGCCTTGGCAACCCTCGCTGGTCAGAGCCTTGGCAGCAGCTGTTTGCTGCTGTTCCCCGGCTCTGCTGGGCTCTCACTGCCCTTTTGGCCTTCTCACTGTGGGAGAGATGCCCACTCCCTCGTTACAGGAGCCAGGGTATGTGCTCTGGGTACGTGACTCTGCTTTCCCTTGGTCTCCTGCTCCCAAAACTCTTCCAGGCTGTTTATGTTGGTGGTGTTTCTACCTGTTATCTGAGTCTGTACTACCCACTGTGCTGGTCTTAAGGGAATTTTGGAGCACCTCTAACTTGTGTTTCAGTCTCAGCACCCTCTTGGAGTGGTATCTCCTTGTTGGCCAAGAAGATAAGCTGCAAGAATGACACCCTCAACTTAGGACCTTACATTAAAATAGAATGAGATCGACTCAGTAGGTAGGATGGGACATAGCTCCTGATCTAGAGCATCAGTCTCAGCACCCTCTTGGAGTGGTGTCTCCTTGTTGGCCAAGAAGGTGCAAGAATGACACCCTCAACTTAGGATGTAGGATGGGACGTGGCTCCTGATCTAGATCATCTTTATGCCACACCATAGTCCAAAGGGACCAGCTGGGTGATTGGGCGGGCTGGTCCCTGGAGCAAAGCGTTGTCCCATGGCCAGGACACAACACCAGCCAGCTCCCTGCTGTGGCACAGCATTCTTGGGCTCCATGGAGAGAACAGCCAGGCCATGCTGTGGCTTGGCCCTCCAGTTAAATACAGGGGAGTGTCTACTGGTGTCTTGCTTCCTGGGTTGTTCAGGGTCCCAGATCTTGCTTTTTTCCAGTTAATCTGGATCTGTCCTCCTTCTGTGGGGAGAGCAAGCTGCTCATCTGCAGGCATCTTCTCAGCCAAGCAAAGTAGGGACACACTGTGTCTTCATGGGATGGGCAGACAAGTATGTGGTCACCCAAAAGAGATGGCAAAGGGACTTACTAGGGTTCATAACAACTTTATCAGAGCTGGGGCAGGATAAAGTGCAGACCCAAGTCCTCCTCCATTGTCACTTCTCTGTGCAGTTAACAGCAGAACTGTATTTGTTGCTGTTGATTTATTCAATCAGGAGCTCACCTCTCTCAGTCCTACCACTGACATCCTGAGGTCACCTCAGGTGAGTCCCTGCTGTCCCCTGGTTTCTCCTCTGATTTAAGCAGAGCAATATCAATCTGTCTCCAGGGGAGGGTGAGCAAGAGGGCTGGGTTGTCCTGAATGCTGGTGGAGATATTGGGGCTTTTCCAGCCCTGGCTCCTTGCCCAGCTTTTTCTGAGCCATCCAGGTGACTTCAGCTGCATGAGCCTGTCCCCATGCCGGGAGCATTGCTGCAGCCCAATTAGGAGATTAAAACCTGCTATTAGGAAATAAGGCTGATGCAGCGTGGGCCAGCAGTAGTTTCTTGCTTTGAGCTCCTCCAGCTGATTGTAGTTCATTAGCTTGTGGTTCATTAGCTCCCTCAACTCTCCTGAGCTTTGCTCACCTGATCCCAGCCCTCAGAGGGGATGACTTGTGATGGTTGTGTGTTCCCATCATGGACCATTTCAGGTCTATCCTTTGTGGCAGAGGAGAAAAGGGACCTGACTGTGTTGTTGGAACAGTTGTTGTGGGCAGGTTGTAGGGGAAAAGATGACAATGGAATTGCCAGCATCAACCTTTGGAGGTCCTGCTGGCCTTTGCTGTATGAACTCAGTGTCTGGTGCAGGTGGTGATGTGAGACAGATGGACCTGGGACCTCCAGGGCAGGACAGTCTGCTTGCTGTCTCATCTCTGTCTCTTTTTCTCTCTGCCAAGACCCCGTGTAATGTCCTGGCTGCAGCACTGCAGAGCTTGAGAGGTCTGAGGCTTTTGGAAATCTAGTGTGAGGGGACTTGCCAGAAGAGAAATAAATTAAGTTGCTGCTTTCTTCATCCTCCTCCTCACTGTGTGTTCATCCTTTGACTGCTCCAGGTCCTGGGCTCTACCCTTGGCCCTACCCTTCCATCCTGGCAGGGCTCCTCATAGGTACCACTTGGGTGTTTCTTTGGCAGATGGATCCTTTTCCCTTGAGGTGTGTGACCCATTTCACGCTGCACTTACTGATGTTACCTGGCTGTGCTCCACACCACCCTGCCTCTTCCCTGCCACCTAATATGTTCTCTTGTAGGTTTTAGTGGGCACCTCCTTCCTTGTTGGGTTGGCACAAGGATTGCTCAGGCATCTCCCCTTCTTGGGGAAAAACAAGTGCATCAAATTCTTCTGCCAGGAACCAGGGGCTCTGCTGTCCTCTATGCCACTGATAAGGCTTATCTGCCTTCTGCTGGAGTCCCTGCAGGGCTCAGGGTTTCTCCCTTGCTTTGATCCAGGCTGTTGGATAAAATGGGTCTTTGATCTACACCATTTCTCCAGCTCGGAGTCAGGGTGGGTGAAGGATGATGCTCTGCAGGTCCACTGAGCAGTTGGCTGCTTTGTGGGTGAGAGTGGGGTGAGGAGTCAGACCCCCAGAGGCTGGCTCAGCATAGTGACCAGTGAGCTTTTCTCCATGGCCAGTAAAACCAGCCTGTGCTGGCCAGGGAGGAGTGGGGCAGAGTTTACTCTGGTCTGACCAACTTTTTTTTTTCTCCTCTGTTTTTTTTGCATGTGCTGTCCTCTCCCACGTGGATTCTGGATTATTCATTACTAGGTAAGAACAACATTTATCTCCTTTCTTGGACTGAAAGTGGGGCAGGGGAGGTTGGGACACATTTGGTCTTGACATACAAGGACTCTTTGTGTGATTGGGAATTTACAGCTTCAAGGGAGCAGAGTACGTGTGCGTGGGAGGCTGATGATTTGGATCAGCCTGTTCCTGGGCAGTCACTAGCCAAGGCAGTCACTAGCCCAGCCAGCCCTGAGCACCCATGGGTGCCTGGAGGGCTTGTCAGCATGAAGGGAGCTCTGTGCAGGTGGCAGGGGTGAGCAGAGCATGTGGGGAGAGGGAGGTAGAAAGAGTTTGTCCTGTTTACCCACTGCCATGGGAGAAACTGTCTCTGCCCTGGTCTGTTTGTTGTTAGAGGAGCGTGAATAAAACTGTAGCTTTGCAGGAGTGGGGTGGGCTTTGCTTGGGGATCCGCTGGGTGACTAGGGATGGGTGGCTGGAGAGGGGTTGTGGAGATAAGGACACCTGGAACACTTTAAACTGGGGATTGGCTTTCTCCTGTCTTCTCTGTACCAGCAACCAGAGTTGGTAGTGATGCTTTCCATTGCAGGAAAAGTGCCAGGGCTGGCTTCTCTGCCTACAAGAAAGCTGGGGAGGGACTTTTTACAAGAGCAGGGAGTGATGGAAGAAGGGGAAATGGCTTTAAACTGAAAGAGGGAGGATTTAGATTAGATATTAGGAAGAAATTCTTTGGTATGAGGGTGGTCAGACACTGGCCCAGGTTGTCCAGAGAAGCTGTGGCTGCTCCTCCCTGGAAGTGTTGAAGGCCAGGTTGGATGAGGCTTTGAGCAACGTGGGCTTTGAGCAACGGTGTCTAGTGGAAGGTGTCCCTGCTGCTGGCAGGGGGGTTGGGACTGGATGAGCTTTAAGGTCCCTTCCAACCCAAACCAGTCTGGGATTCTGTGATTCTAATGCTCCCACATTCCCACTGCATGACTGGGATCCACACCAGACATTCCTTGTGGATGAATTAAACCTTTCTTCTCTGTTCAGTTTTAAATCTATTAAAAACTAAATAAATCCTGGCATTCTCAGCTTCCTGCTAGGACCATTAATGCTCCATGTTCACAGAAAAGACCCCAGCTTGTCTTCCTGGCCCTCGTGCGGGCAGAAATGATGCAGGACCTTTTGAGTAGATGCAGCACTTGGGGATATGGTTTAGTGGGCATGGTGGTGATGAGTTGGTGGTTGGACAGGGTGATCTTAGAGGTCTTTTCCAACCTTTTAATGAGGTTTATTTTGTTTTTTTCCTCATTTTACCCCTAAGGCTCTGGAATGGGCAGCTAGATGTCCTTCACTGAACTTCACTGCCACCTCTGCTGGCCCCTCTTCCTGGCCCAAACTTGTTTTCTTGGAATGACTGGCTGCTGCCTCTCTCATCCTACTTTACCTGGCTGTGGGCTTTCATGCCATGCTGTCTCCCAGCCTGGTTCCTTTCATGCTGATGATCCCTTATAATGGCCCTGTTTGCTCACAGGGCTTTGCAGCTGGAGACTGTTCTGCATCCTGACTTCTATCTCTTGGATTTTGCTCACCCTTAAGTACATAATGTACCTGGAAAGGATTATAGATATCTCATAGTTTGCCAGCACTCCTGGTCTAGAAGGTCTTGTGGTAGTGGGAGATGTCCTGCTGGGTGCTCTCCTCCCATTGTTTGGTGCTGGATCTGGTCTGTCTTGGTGGATCAGGGAGGAAACACTTTTGTCCCTGCCTTGTGATCTGTCTTTTGCCTGGACTTGTGCTGTAGTTCTTGGCCTTGGCACTGACTGTTGGGCACCACGGTTGTAATTTGGTCCTTGCTACGTCCACTTGGAAGAGGGAAGGTATTAGCCCCGAGAGGGAAAGCAGCCTCTGCCCTGGCTCTCCTTGCACCTGGAGGAGCAGGGGTTTTCCTATAAGGATATACAAGAATGAGCATGTGGAGAAACAAATCCCAGTGCCAGGATTGCTGCTGGGAGTTCTTTTGAGGACATGTCTGTTCTGAAGTGTCTGCTTGTTCCTTTACCAAGAGGAGAAAAGAGTCAGAGTATACCTGAAAGAAAAATGTGAGGTTAATGGTCAGTGCAAGTCCAACACTCCCACCCTCTGATAACTTCCCTTCTGGAAATAAAACCCACATGGGTTTGACTTTGGTCAAGATCAATTTCTAGAGGCTATTCAAAATCTTCAGGGTCAGTTGGTCAAGTGGGGTTAAATTGGGAGAGCTTCACCAAAGGTTATAACACTTAATTGGTAACAGTGCCTCTAGTTTGGTGCTGTGATTTAATGGGAAACCTGACCTTCTGCTCAGCCCTGCTGGGAGGGCAGTGGCCAGGGAATGGCCAGCACCCACCTAAACAGCTCTGACAGAAAAGCCCAGTGGGGTTTGATAGCCTGGGCATCATTTTAAGAGCACTAACAACAGCTGTAGCCTTCATTTTTATGTTTTATTTCTGGTCCCTGCTGTTTTCCTTGTATGCATTAGGTTATCTGATGGTCTGCATTGCAGATGCTCTGGGGAGGCTCAACTACCTGGAAGGAGGGTGTAGTGAGGTGGGTCTCGGTCTCTTCTCCCAAGTAACAAGTGACAGGACAAGAAGAAATGGCCTCAAGTTGCACCAGGGAAGGTTTAGATTGGATATGAGGAAAAATTCCTTCACTGAAAGGGTTGTCAAGCAT
The DNA here is from genome assembly GCF_000700745.2 of Antrostomus carolinensis. Lineage (NCBI taxonomy): Eukaryota > Metazoa > Chordata > Aves > Caprimulgiformes > Caprimulgidae > Antrostomus > Antrostomus carolinensis. The sequence continues at coordinate 21,352 of NW_010320970.1, read as the reverse complement.
TGGAACAGGCTGCCCAGGGAGGTGGTGGAGTCACCATCCCTGGAGGGATTTAAAAGCCATGTAGGTGAGGTGCTCAGGGACATGGTTTAGGGGTGGAATTGGTAGTGTGAGGTTAATGGTTGGACTTGATGATCTTAAAGGTCTTTTCCAACCAAAATGATTCTATGATTCTAACTCAAAGCTGGACACAATGCTCCAGGTGAGGTCTCATCAAGATGCAAGACCTCATTCATCTCTGAAGTACTCTGCCTACTGATGGATATGTGAAATCACAGGAGGAACAGTAGGGAAATGGTGGAGACAGGGGAAATGCAGGATCTGTGCTGGAATCAGGTGGGAGTGAGATTAGCAGGCTGCTGATGGGGAGCAGTGAAGGATGTTATTTCAGGGTTTCCATTAAACAATTAAGAGGGAATTTTCTTTAGCCAGAGAGAAGGGAGTTAAATGCTGTGAGCAGAGGCAGCTGCTTGTGCTGTCTGCCCTACATGGGACTCTGGCAATGACAATTCTCCGGAGGGCAAGAGAATGAATTTTAATGAAATCTTGAAAGACTTTAAATTTTTCATGTTAACTTCAATTATTCAGGACAGTCGAAAAGCAACTTTAAAGCTTCACAAAAAGAAAGGAAAAGAAGAGAGCAGTTTGATATTTTTTGTTTTTTTGATTTGCATTTTGTTCCACTGCAGTGAAACATGGACATTTTAAAGATGTTGGTGTTGGTTATTGTGAATTTTAATGAAATCTTGAAAGACTTTAAATTTTTCATGTTAACTTCAATTATTCAGGACAGTCGAAAAGCAACTTTAAAGCTTCACAAAAAGAAAGGAAAAGAAGAGAGCAGTTTGATATTTTTTGTTTTTTTGATTTGCATTTTGTTCCACTGCAGTGAAACATGGACATTTTAAAGATGTTGGTGTTGGTTATTGCATCTGACAGCAGTGCTGAGGAGGATGGAGATCAGGAAATGAGGGATGTACTGCCTGGGGCATGGTAGAAGGACCAAAAGAGCCCAGAGGGGCAAAAGGCTGTGTTGTGAAGGGCATGAGGGGCAATATCCATACTGGGCAGCTGATGGGGTTGCAGGGTCACTGCTGCACTGGTTGTTCAACCCAGAAATTTGCCTATGTGGGAAGGTCCCCAGTGTTTTTAGCCTTGTCTGGTCCATGTGATGCCTCTGTGAGCAGAGACACAGTCCTGGCCTGAGAAGTGTGTCCCCATTTTCCTGGGAAGGGCAGGTATGAGCCAGGGGTTGTTCTGAGTGTGATGCCAGCCCTTGGCTCTGTCCCTGCTGAGCCTGGACCCTTCCACAATGGGCAGGAGCCAAGCAGAGGTGATTCTCTTGGGATGGGCTTTCCACCTCGCTGCACTCCCCGCAGCTGGGAAGCCTGTTCCAGTGCTCCACCACCCTCTGCCTCAAGAACCTTCTCCTCATGGCCAACCTCACCCTCCCCTGCCACATCTTCCTGCCATTCCCTCTGCTCCTGGCATTCGTTGGTGGCCAGAGAGAAGAGATCAGCGCCTGCCCCTCCTCTGCCCCTTGGGAGGAAGTTCTAGACCCCCATGAGATCTCCTCTCAGCCTCCTCTTCTCCAGGGTGAAGAAACCAAGCGACTTCAGCCTCTCCTCATAGGGATGGTGACGAGGACAAGTGTGCCATTTCACTGCTGTCCCAGCCAGATGTGTGGAAGCATCAGAGCTGTGTTCAGGCTCTCGAGTGGGTCTGGTCTGTCACTGCCAGGGCTTGGGCACCACTGGGACCCTCTGCCTCTCCAGGGACTTCTAGAGGGAGCACAAGGCAGTTCTTATCCAGCCTGCAATGCAGAGTGGTGTGCTGCCGAGGGGGAGATCTCCTGGGACTGTGTGCTCAGGCTTGGCAGCAGAGAGCATGAAGAAAGGGCTGGCAGAGCACAGCAGGGCTGGCTGCCCGCCTCCTGAGCCTGTTCCCCACCGCCAGGCCAGGGGACCTGCCCTGCAGAGCAGATCCCTGGTGTAAATGCAGCTTGCTTTGGGTGTGGGGACAGTGTCCCTGCTCTGCTGTGACCTTGCCTCCTGCTTCTAGTGGTCCCGGGTGTTCAGAGCATCCTCAATTCCCACCCATCCCAGCCTGATGTGCTGCAGTCTTGGCTCTCTTCGCTCTTGGAGAGGGGATGCTGTGCCCACAGCCAGGGGCTTTGCTGGCTGCTGGTTGCACAACCCGCTTCCTTGAACAAGACACTTGCTTCTATCTTGGTCCTGTGGTTTTTCCTCCCTCCCTTCTCCATCTGCATTTCTGTTTCGGGTCCCCAGCAGCCTGATGCCGTGCTTCCCTTCGAGGGTGCCCCACTGGTGCAGAAGGGTTCCCCAGCACAAACACATCTTTTATCCCCCGCTGCTGAGAGCTGCCAGCCCTGGCTCTCTTCCCAGAAAGCAGCACTGGTTTAGAACATAAGCAGCTATTGTCTTAGCCCTGGAGCCTGCCATCCGAGCTGCCCTTGGGAGGGGAGAGGGGATGCAGCCTGCTAAAGGGACTTGAGAAAGGAGCCCAAGGAATAGGGGAGATTTGCAGGCTCTTAATTATGCTCGTCTCACCAAAAAATAATGCGGGTGCCTACTGCTCCTTTGACATTCGAGTCGCTCTTCCACCCTGTCCCTGGGGCTGCTGTTACAGTTAGTTTATGTCTAGCAAAGACTGGGTCCTTTGTCTTGCACAGGCTGGAGAAGGAAATGGAGGGGGGGGGAAGAGTGGTCCTACAGTAAGGATTTCCTCCTGGGATATACCCCAGCTGGATTTGGGGTCCCTTGTGTTACCCCAGTTGTAGGAACTGGCACTTGGGACAAGGAAATGGCTCAGGGCATGGACTCACCCATCTCTCTTTAACAAAGTGACAAAGCCACTGGTGAACATTGTGTTGTGGGTGGCAGGTAACACCTTCTCCTGGTCAGCTTTGTCTCATTATAGTTGGTTCCCCTCACTGCGGGGTGTTTCCAAGGTGTGGTCACAGCCTGTGCTGTGTGGGGTTCAGGAAGAAGAATGATGAAGAGTCTGCTGTAAATCAGAGATTCTGCCTGTGTTTTTATTTGAAGTGGTTGGAATTCAGCAGAAGAACAAAGGGGATGATTTAGTAAAATGAGTAGGTGGTAAGTTGTCACCTGATGGGAGAAACTAGTGCAGCACCAAGAACATAATGGTTCTTGATGCCTTAGGGACTTGGAGGGGCCAAGGGCTGAGCAGGGGGGTCTTGGGGCTCATCCAATCCAGTCCCTGAGATGGCTTGTGGCCATCCTACCTTGTTTTGGGTCTCCCTTTTCCAGGGAACAGAAACTGCTCTGCAGTTCAGTGCAAGGACCTGATTGACCTGTTCTCATTTGTGTCTTTGGCTTTGATTTGTTCTTGGTTCAGCCCTGTAATCCAAGGAAAATCACTCCACAGGTAAAATTATAAGTGGTGATGGTTGGGTGAGGGAAGCTTTAAGTCCCTGCCAAATCCCTCTAATCAGCCTTGAGTTGTAGGGAAGGAGATGAGTTCCTGGAGTGTCCTGTGCCTGTTTTCCCCTGTATGGAAGCAGGAGGCTGTTTCACAAATCATTTGGCTGTGATGAGCAGCACTCAAGAAAGAAGGTTTGAGATGCTGAGTTTTTTCAGTTTAATCTGCTGGAGTGGTGATCCTCTGCAGCCAGCCTGGGCTGAATAAACTTTCCCTGGCTTCAATAAAAATGTTAGTGTAGGAGAGACTCTGCCCTGTGGGGTTTTTTCCCTCCCCCTCACCAGTACGTCCCAGTACCCAACCCACAGCAGCTTCTTAAAAAGTGTGTTTGGTGGTGGCACAGAGGGGAAACCTCAAATCCTTGCAAAGCAATTACTGCTAATGAGACACTTCCTACACATCTGGTTTCAATTCTGGCTGTGTTTTTGGGGACTGTTCTTTTTGAGTTTAGGAATGGAGGAAGGTAGAAAAATCCTTGCTGCTTCTTCTTCTTCTCCCTTCAGCAGCACCCTCCTCCCAAGGTGGCAGTTGGGTTGCTCGTTAGCTCCCATCTCGTTTGCCAAACCTAAACAATTAACACACAAAATTGTACCTCTCCAGGGAGGTTGAATTTCAGCAGCAGCAATTATTGGATGCTGATCGCATGCCAATTGATTGATATGTTTTTGAGAGCGGGTGTAATGCGTTTAATTAGTGTGTAATTTACAAGAGCAGGGACGGCTGGTTGCCCCAGACTTAAGAAAATTTCTGAATTAAATGCCAACTGCAAAGAAAATAGAGAAAATAGTGTTAGTGGAGGATTGCTGGAGTTTCATTTCTTTGCAATAAGGATTTAATATTAAAGCGATGGAAACAATCTCTGGCTATTCTGACTTTCCAGCCCCTTGTCTTGGTTGTAGGATGTGGAAGGTGCTGCTGAGCTGTCAGTTTGCCCAGCTCCTGGCACTGTTTGCCCACTGCAGCTGGGAGGTAGGTGTCTTGGTTCCCAGTCCTTGAGCTCTTCTAGAGATCCCACACTAGCCTTACTTGGATGTTGTAGTTAAACTTGGCTGGCAGCCAAACACCACACAGCCGCTCGCTCATCCTCTCCTCACCCTGGGAAATACGGGAGAAAATTGGAGGGATGAAGGTAGGGAGACTTGTAGGTTGATATCAGAACAATTTAATAATTGAAATAAACTAAAACTTTAAAGAATAATGATAATAATAATGATAATAATAATAGAATATACAAATGAGTGATTCACATTGCAATTGCTCACCTCTCGCTGACCAATGCCCAGCTTAGTCCTGGATAGTGATCCCAGAGGAGTGAAAATCCCCAAACCACAATTCCAGGGGAGAGAGAACGTGAGTGTTCTGGTCAATCCTAGTTTATATACTGAACATGACATTCTATGATGCGGAATATCCCACTGGCATAGCCAAATGCCAGTTTGGATCTGCTAATTTTACTACGTGTCCCCTCCCCAGCTTCTTCTGCACCTGCAGACCAGCAAAACATGGGAAGCTGGAACATCCTGATTTTCTTAGCAACAACTAGAAACATTTCATATGACATTCTCCTCATGTTAAATCCCACACTGAAACCAAAACACAGAGCTATTCTAGCTACTCAAAAGAAAATTAGCTTTATCTGAGCCAAAACCAGGACAGTGGATTAGGTAAGCCTGTGCCACGGGGCTTCAGCTCCAGTTTCTGCCCATTCAGATGGGGTTGGAATGCAAGTTTCCCTGGATCCTGGGCCCCTCTGGCTGCTGGTTTTTGGCAGCCAAGTGCCTTGTTATCTCAGTACAGAGCGTGGCCTTGGAGCAGGATGCAGAGACACAGTAGGGAGGGTGATGGAGAGAGGGATTTCAGGAAGTGTGTGTTGCTTTTGTGTGCTGAGCAGTGGGAAGGTGGCGTGGGAACCCTTGGCTTGTTTCTTTGGGAATGAGACAATCTTTCCTGGACCTCACTGGCAGGCTTATCTGGGGTGTTAGTGTGAGGGCAAAGATGAGATGGTGCTGTGGGTTTCTGGGATCCATCAGGGATCCCTCCTGGCCCCTCAGAGCCCAGCCCTGCAGATGGTCCACCTTCCTCTCTTGGGTGGACTGTCATCTGACCAAGAGAGGTGAGGTTGCTGGTGGACAACATCAACCCCTCATGCCCTTCACTGATAGGCAGTGGGTTCCTGCTTCAAAGGAAGACTTGGAGACGAATCCCCATGCCCTGTGTAGAGCTGTGGGGTTGACCCCTTGTTCGCTTGGTGGTTGTCTTTATGCAAGGCCAACTTACAGACCTTCTTCTTCAGGTTGGTATCTCCAAGCAGGGTTTTCCCAGAGGACAGCTTGCCTCGATGAGTTTTTCTGACTCAAGCAGCAGGGAAATGGTCTGGGATGTGTATTGGTCGGATGTTTGGGAACTGAGCTGTTAGGCAGGAGGTCACTCTGGCCTTGCAACAGCTGTGTTGGGTGACTTGTCCAAGTCTGAAATGATTTCTCAGAAATACCACTTATCATGATGTAGTAGCTCAGCCCCTGACAGGACTAAGTCAAAAAGCACATACAAGGTGCTCCAGAGAGGTAGATCTGCTTGGTTCCAGCCATGGCTTCCTGCTCTGTGTTGCTTCTCTGCAGAGCTCGGGTGTATTCCCCTGTTCCGAGTCTGTTTCTGGCCAGGAAAACTTTCCACAGTCAAGTGCCTGACCTTGGAACAGAGCCTTCTGCTCTCCTTTCTTTTTTGTTTTATTTAATAGATAGTAAAATAAACTTATTTTCCCCTTCTTGATGTTAACAGCTGCTTCACTGAGCCCACAGCACCATGAAGGGAAAATGAAAGCCCAGTGAAATCTGCTGGAGTTGAAAGGCAGGTCAGGCTCTGGGGTCACTCATCTCAATTGCACTTTTGTTCTAAAAATGAGAAGGAGAACGTGTGCTCCCTGATGGACTGGCGTGATCTCCTGAGCTGTAGGAAGGAGCAGGAGCTGTGGGGTGGAAGTTCTGTGGGTCAGTGTGTGTGGGGATGTGCTGGGCTGGCCGGGACTCCATCCGCTGGCGTTGGCGCTGGAGCAGCTGCGTGGGTGGGTGGCTGTTGCTGAGCAGACCAGTGGTCTGAGCTGTCTTCAGCTTGGAGGTCTCTGTGGGTCACAGGCGACTTCTGGCTCCGTGGGTCAAGTGTTCAGTCTTGCTGTGGCAATGCCAGCCTGAGTGGGTGCATCTCAAGTCCCTTAACCCTTCTGGAATTGTGTTCCTCACCCACAAACTGAAGCCAGCAGCACTCACAGGGGACCCCGACTGACCTTCATCCTCTGTGCTCCTTCATCCCTGGTGCTCTGCAGCCCAGGCAGCCAGGTGGGATTTGAATGTTCATGTCTCTGGTCCTGGTGCTACAAAGCTGCAATTTCCATTTCCTGAGGGTTGCAGCACTGAAGCTGGCAGCTCTTCAGGGGTCTTGGCCAGGCAACTTCATCTTCTCTTTGCTGCTGTCTTCATCCTTCTGGTTTTCCCCTCTGAAAAGCAGCTGCTGTTATGTCCCAGTGAACATCAGGTTTTGCTGCTCTTGTCCCATCCTTTTGCCTTGACAGCAGGGCTCTTCAGAGGTGCTGCCTTGGCAAGAAAGGGCAATGGGCTCAAACTGGAACATGAGAAGTTCCACACAAACTGAAGGAAAATCTTCTTTCCTGTGAGGGTGCCAGAGCCCTGGGACAGGCTGCCCAGAGAGGGTGTGGAGTCTCCATCTCTGGAGATGTTCAAACCCACCTGGACACTTTCCTGTGTAACCTTGTGTAGTGAACCTGCTTTGGCAGAGGGGTTGGACTGGATGATCTCCTGAGGTCCCTTCCAACCTCTATGATTCTGTGGTTCTCCTGCTGCTCCCCAGCAGCAGCAGTGTAAGAGGAGGTGGGCTCTGTGCCCTCTGGCAATCCCAGACTGGGTTGTCCAGGGGCCCAGAAGAGCCACCTCTTCTACCAGGTGACAAAAGGACATGATGGAGAGATAGTGCAATCCATGTAATTTGAATTTAAAGGGATCAGAGCAAAGGAAGGGATGGAGTGCTGTGGTCCTGCAGCTGGACACTAACATCTCATCTGCACCAGCGCTGGCTGTGGGGTCTTGGCTTTCATTTCTATTTTTCTTCCTCTTTTTATAAATTAAAATTCCCAAAATAACTTGTGCTGCTCTGGGATATTTTTAAGCTGTTGGGTTTTTTTTTTTCCCTTCTTCCCTACATCTCCCAACAGCTTGTAGCTGAGAGGGCTCCTGGTTGCCAATGGAGAAGGCTGCACGTCACTTCCTTGGCACGGGGCCGTCTCCAGCCCTCAATGCTCACTTTGTTTTTCCCCTCATAGTCTCAATGAGCTGTCAGGACTCTTCACAGTGTCACATTACCCATGTCCCACAGCCCATTGTGGGACCTGCTGCTAACATGGCACGCAGAGCACGGGGGGTGGCCTCAGCAGCCCTCAGCCTGGGTCCCTGGGCAGCAGGTGAGGGTCTCTGTTCCAGCTGCATCCTCACCTCCTCCTCCTCTGTTTCCTATGCTGTGTGGCTCCCTTTTCCTGGGAAGTCACCCATCTCCATCCCCTGCATCCCACCCATCTGGCCATGCTTCCCCTGGGGCTCCGTGTCTGTCCTTTTTCAGTCTCTTTTGAGAGTCCAGCCTGAGAAAAGCATGTGAGAAGCACCACATACTCCAAACTCCACCTTACTTTTAACTATTTAGTAGCTAGTGGTGGTCCTGTGAGGAGGCAGGAGAGGTCTGGGTGGAATAGAGACGAAGGGTTAAGAGTTGTGTTTCACACTAGGAGATACCCCTGTCCTGGTGGGACACAGACCTGGCCGTGAGGACAGCTCCAATTTCCATAGGCATCTAGAACAAATGCTATAATGGTTACAGGACTTCATAGATTGCTTGCAGATAAATAAGCTGTGCTCAATAACAACTGTTAAAATGCTCAGCTGTTTCACTGGTAACCTTCTCTTTCATCATGTGTTTTGGGAACCTTGTTTCATCTTGTACTCTAGTTTCCTGGGCTTCAAAAGTATTTCCAGCCCAGGTGATATGTTGGGATGGGAGGTATCAAACTGTGATGGTGAAGGTTAACTGGTAACCTTCTTTTTCATCATGTGCTTTGGGAACCTTGTTTCATCTTGTACTCTAGTTTCCTGGACTTCAAAAGTATTTCCAACCCAGGTGATATGTTGAGATGGGAGATATCAAACTGTGATGGTGAAGAGCAGAGGAGAGCATGTGCCCCTTTGAGTTGAATGGGAAACATCTGATCCTTGGTAGCCTGTCTTGGGAAGTTGGCTTGGCTGCAGGATAGCTCCAGGCTTAGCTCCTGAACATTTCCAAAGTGAGTTTGGTTTCAGAGAATCATCTATTGACAAGGCAGCCCTTGAAGTTTAACAGTTAATGCCTGTTGGCTTCCGAGTCTTTGGCTGCACTTGTTATGTTCTCCAGGATCTCCTTTAGCCATCCTTGTAAGGCAAGAGTGCAGGATCACATCAGCTGTGGTATCTAACCCTGCGTGCTTGTGTTGTGTGGCTGATAGTCAATGGTCAGTGCTGAGATGTTCATGGTGGGGTTTTTGGTGGTGTTATTTGCACATACTTAGTGCTCTGGTTCTGGGGCTCCCTGTTTCTCCCTTGTTTTGTGGTGTGTGTGATTTAGGCTATCACAGTGTGCAGTATTATCAGTAATATCAGGATCCTGCTGTTTTCTGCCTATCTGCAGATTTGAGAGCTTGTTATGTCATGAAAATATATTTAAATCAGTGGGCTTAGAAGTCCAAGAACCCAGCCACAATCTTCAGGGGTGATCTGGGAGTTATAGTGCCTGAGGGATGCTGCCTGGAAAGGGCTGGAGGAGGTGGATGGAGCTGGCCTTGGTGGTGTGGATAGTGGAGCACTGGAGGAGGGGGTTTAGGGGAGGGTAGGAAAGCTTTGGGTCACCTGTCTGTTTTCTTGTTTCTAACTGTTTTGTTCTCTCCTTTTTTTCCCTTCCCTGCTTTCTAAAGAACATAGGAAGCTTCTTGCTGGTAAGTGGTGGTGTGTCATGCAAAAAAAAAAATAAAAATTACCATTTTTTTTTTCCATCCACCATCAGACTCTCTGACTAGTCCTTGTCATTCTTCCATCCACCCAGAATGTGCTGGAGCAATAGAAACCTTCTGACGGTGGGTACAAGTGCACCCATCCCCATGGCCTCTTGGCCGCGGAGTGTGCACTTACCTCAAAGGGAGCTATTGCTTTTAGATCATGGTTTGAAGAACTGCTTTCCCTTCTGCCTCCACGTTGCTCAGCCTGATGATGTTGCCTGGACTTAATTGGATTGTGACTGTCCTTGTGCAAAGCAAGGGACAACTGCTGAGGCACCAAGGCTCTGGAGGGCTGGGGATGTGAAACTGTGATCTAAAGACACCTCTCACCTAGTGCTTGTCTCATGTCCAACTCCATCCTCAGCCTCTCCCCTTCACCACCTTCCTGGGGAGGGTGGGAGAGAGCACTGTCCCAGCTCATACTGGAGGTAAACTGGTGAGGTTTGCCTCTTGACCTGGTCTGGGGGTTTTGTGGCTTTTGCTGTATCTGAAATAATTAATGAACGAGGGCAGAGCATCGCTGCCAGCAGGTTGAGGGCAGAGGTTATGTTTGCCCCCTGTCCTGGCTGAGCTGAGAAGTTAAACTGAAACTAGGGCAACACATCACAGACAATTCTTCTGGGCATCTTCCTAGCAAAAGCAAGTGAAGCATGGGCATGGGTTGAAGCCCCTAAGGTGTTCCTGTCCCTGCTCCTCTGGTCCCCTCGCCTGCCCTGCGCTGTGTCAGCAGCAGCTCATCTCTTCCTCAGCTGTCATCTGCACGGCTGGTTGTTTGACACAGTGAATTCCAGTCATTAAACCCAACCACGTGCATGCCCTGGCTGATGAGAGCAACCCTGAGCGGGCTGCAGGCTGGCTGGGTGCCCATTTCCCTCTGATCCCTGGTGCTGGGAATCCCAGCATCCCGAGAGCCTTGTGGCCAGCTCCTTTGTTTGGTGACTGTGGATACAGAGTGTATGGAAAGGAAGGTGTTTGGTATGTGGTTGGGGCTGGGATTTATCTCCCACCCTCCCTTTGTGCATGTCTGTCGGTGACACGGATGGCTCGGGCTGGAGGATGGGACAAGTGGAATGACTCCCTGTCCCACTACCCTTCTCCAGCGTCCCTGGGCAGTGGCAAAACCTCCCAGGTCTGTGTTTGCCATGGACAGGCAGCCATCCCCTGCTTTGTATGGACAGACCTGGCTATGGAGGTATCAAAATGCTTCTCTGCACCAGCTTGGACTTTGGGGCTGTTTCTCTGCCCACACTGTGCTCGTCTTGAGACCTTGAGGTTGAGGGCTGACCCATGTTATAACCTTAGATACAGGAGGGAGAGTGACTTTTGACATGTGCAGATAGCGATGGGACAAGGAGAAATGGTTTTAAACTGAGAGGAGAGATTTAGGTGAGATATTAGGAGGAAATTTTTCACGCAGAGGGTGGTGAGACACTGGAACAGGTTGCTCAAGGAAGTTGTGGATGCCCCATCCCTGGAAGTGTTCTCGGCCAGGCTGGATGAGGCTTTGAGCAACCTGGTCTAGTAGAAGGTGTCCCTGCTGCTGGCAGGGGGGTTGGGACTGGATGAGCTTTAATGTCCCTTCCAACCCAAACCATTTGATGATTCTATATTTGTAGCTGGATAAGCAGTTGGCTTTTTGGTGTGATGTGTGGTGAGATGGAGCTGTGTCAGCTCAGCCAGCCTTAGTCTGGACATTGCAGCTGGCTGTGTCAAACCCCACTGAACTGAAGAAAAGGTTGTTCCACCAGGACTGGACCAGCTGTGACTGGTGAGCTGTTTAAAGCTCTTGCTGTTGTATTTCCTCCCTGTTTTGTGCCCCTCATTATGTATAATATATAGAGCGTATTGTGCAGCTCGGGAGGGGCAGGCTCAGGGTTTGCTTGGAAACGTGCCCTTGCTGCTGGAGAGGGAACAGAGAGATAGAAAAGTTTTATTGAAAACCACCTCCTCCTGGCCTGGACCCTGGGCCTCTCTGAGTCCAGGAGGAGCAAGGAGAGAAGCTGTCTAAGCCGACAGCATCCTCTGCCGGCTAAAGCTTCCCGTGCCTCTCAGCTCTGAGATGCAGAAACCGAGTCGAGAGCGTTTTGCTCTTCTCCTGGGTGGCTGGATGCTGTTGACTCCTTGCAGCACTGGCACAGAGGTTTTACTTTCCGCTGTGTGTGGTTGATGATGTGATAGCTGGATGTGCTGCCTGCTTTTGTCTCTCCCAGACAGTGTGTGGGCAGGAGAAAAAGGGTCTGGGCTCCCAGGGCTGCTCGTTCCTTTTTGCTGTGTCCCTATACAACAAAGGATACCACCTCTGAGCAGGACCATGGTTGGGCTGATGCCACCTCTGAGCAGGACCATGGTTGGGCAGAGGTGTCCCTTCCCTTCCTCTCTTTCCTGTAGGCTCTCCCAGCTCTCCCTGCTTCCCCATCCAGCTGGAGCCGCTGCCCTCCTCCCCGAGGCCATGTGCAAGCACACATTTTTCTGGCTGTATTCCCTTTCTGGTGATGTGCTTGAGCTCTTTTCTTTTATCTTACTGTGTAGCTCAGGTGGCTTTGCTCTCCCCAAGGAAGCAGGGTCTGTCTGAGCATCACTGCTGTGGAGCTGGGTGAGGGGGCTGCGGGAGGGGATGATGCTGCTGCCACTCATCCCGCTGCTCAGCCTGGCTCTGTGTGTTCCCAGGGGGATTGTCTCACCACTCCGTGGCTCTTGCTGTTTGTCTGCTTTATGGGAAGTGGTTAACAAAGCTCTGCTGCACCAGACAGCTTGGAGCAGGGCCTGGGGTTAACACTCGTGTCTGTGGTGGGTGCTGGATGTGGCTGTGACCCAGCGCCTGTCTCACAGCCGCTCTGCGGGAGCCCTGTGTGCTGTCTCCATGGCAGGCACTGGTGCTGACTGGTACAGAGCTGTGTCCCTGGAGGGTTGTGCTGGTTTCACTTGTCTGGTAGCCGAACACAGCCACTCACTCTCTCTCTTCCCCCTCCAGGAAACAGGGGAGAGAATTGGAGGGGTAAAGGTTAGGAGATTTGGGGGTTGAGATAAAAACTATTTAATAAATGAAATAATAATGACAATAATAATAACAGTAATAATAGAATGTACAAATGAGTGATGCACAGTGCAGTTGCTCACCAGCCACTGACTGATGCCCAGCCTGTCCCCAGCCAACGATTCCAGAGCAGAGACAGTCCTGAAACTGAAACCTCAGAAGAACAAGAGCCTGAGCAATCCCTGAGAGAATCCCCAGCTTTCTGTTCAACCCTCATTAATATACTGAACATGATGTTATGTGCTATGGAATATCCCAGTCACATATCCAAATGCCAATTTTAGGTTTTGCTAGTTACTCCACTTCCCTCCCAATTCCTTTGCACTTGCAGACTGGCAAAACACGAAGTCCTTGGACTTCCAGCAACAACTAAAAACATCAGTATGTTATCACAGTTCTTCTCGTAACAAATCCCACACTGAATCCAAACCACAGTGCTGTTCTAGGTGCTAAGAAGAAAATGAGCTCTGTCCTAGTGAAAGCAGGACATACTGACAGACCTGCAGAGCCCTGGCTGGGAGGAGGTGGCAGGAGCTGTGGGCTGCCCTGTGCCATGGGTTCAGTTTCTGTTCTCTAGCTGAGGGCTGGCAGGCTCCTGCCTGAACATCGCTCCCAGCGCTCCCTCTGCCTGCAGCACTTCACACAGCTGCGGTGGCAAAGGGATGCTTCTGCTGCCAGGACATCTCTCCTTTGCTCAGGGAACGTTCCTGCATCACCCACTGCCGCTTCTCAGTGCCATGAGGGCTGGCTGGGTGGGAATTGAGGTGTTTTAGTGACGTATCTCTGTTTTCACACTCTCTGCGTGCCTGGTTCTCACTGGGGTGATGTGTTTTCTCACGAGTTGGGCTCTGCTGATTTGGTTTTAGGACTCAGACCTGTATGAAGGTGTCATACGCTCAGACTGGGATATGTCAGTACAGAATATACTTATTTTGAATGTATTAATTTTCATCTGAAGAAAACCATTTACACATATCCAGTTTCACTACCAATTTAAGCAGTATATGATTAGCACTAATTGTTGGATATGCCATATTATTGTGTAATACGCTGATCTTCTGGTAATCTTCAATAATCTGTCCCTAAGTAGTGGTCTAAACTTGGCTTCTCCACATATTTTGTCTTATTGTATTTGATTTGTTAATAATCTTCCCAAAAGCTGCACTCAAAGGGCAGTAAAATGTAAAGATCTATGTTAAGATAGACATAGAATCCCAGACTGGTTTGGGTTGGAAGGGACCTTAAAGCTCATCCAGTTCCAACCCCCCTGCCATCAGCAGGGACACCTTCCCC
>NW_010320970.1:2586-7419 GCF_000700745.2 Antrostomus carolinensis | reverse complement strand
CAACCTGGCCTTGAACACTTCCAGGGAGGAGCAGCCACAGCTTCTCTGGCCAACCTGGGACACTGTCTGCCCACCCTCACAGAGAGGATGCTGGCAGTACCTGACCTCCAGCACACACTGCTGGTTCAGGCAGAGCCCCACCTCTGTTGCTGAAGGATGTCATTCCTTGTCTGGAAACACTCTGGTGACAGCTGCTTTCTCAGTGGGAAGGTATCCAGAGGACCAGGGACACATGCTAATTTTAGCCTGCTGGGTGTTTGCACCAGAAATATGCTGTAGGTTTGTATCATCATTTGTTTTTTACTGCTTTTTCCTATTTTCACCCCCTTCCATGTTATCATATCCCTGAGGAACTGCAACAACCAGCTGATCCTCACGCCCCCTGAACACCCTCACTTGATGAATGAGTTTGCATCAGCTTGCAAAGCAACTGGTGTGTGTTTGGAAGAGGTGTCCTACAGCTCAGCCAACTCCATCAGCACCCAGAAAGACTGAAAGCTTGGACAATTCCACCTCAGCCACTCCAGTAGCCAAGCAAGGCTCTTCCTCAGGTGGAGGGAGCTGATGGTGTCCTGGGCAATGTGAGTTTAGGGTGGAGTAGAGCCCCTGAGTTGTTTGAAAGGTCTCTTTGTCCCCCCAGGAAGGGAAAGGCTTCCCTTCCTCCTCATCCTCACGTTGCTCTGACGTTATCCCCTCCACACTGCGTCACTGGAGATGCTGTGGGAATTTCTTGCAGCTCGAAGGGATTGTTGAGAGCGGCAGATGGCACTGTGAGTCTGCTGGAAGAGCCTGGGCTGCAGCTCAGGATGCAGCTCCACAGCATCCCACAGCAGGGCTGGGGCTGTAGGGCTGCCCCGGACACCCTCAGAGCATTGGGATAACTCAGGGGGACAATCTCAAGGGACCTCTGTCCGAGAATGACCTCAGCTCACCTCTCTCCAGCCTGGGTGCTGTTCTCAGCATCACTCACGAATACAAGTCCTGCTGTGGGCAGTGTGGTGGTCCTGGGAACCACCTCCCTCCCTCCCTGCCTTGCCTTTGCTTTGCTGTGTGTCTGCTTTTGGGCAGCAGTCCTGTACTTTGAGATCTGGACACCATGATCTGTGTGCAAACCTTGCTTTGTTTTTTTCTTTCTTTTTGAAGAGGAGGAGGCAGAGACATCATAAAACCCATTCAGCATTGAATTCAGGTGGCTAGGTGGAAGAGGTGTGGGGCTTTGTGCAGGGGCTGTCTTGCTGTTGCGATGCAGCATGTGCAGATGCTGTGGTGTGTGAATCACCAGCTTGGAGAAGGGCTTGTGGTACTGGGAGAGGGTGACCTGTATTCCCCAGGGTACACCCATGTAACCCACTTCAACGCTCCATGCTTGGGTATCCAAGTGCTTGGGCACTGGTGAGACTGCACCTCGAGTGCTGGGTTCATTTTTGGGCCCCTGACTCCAAGAAGGACATGGAGGTGCTGGAGTGTGTCCAGAGAAGGGCAGCGGAGCTGGGGAAGGGTCTGGAGCACAAGTGTGCTGAGTTCCCGGCTGAGGGAACTGGAGTTGTTGAGCCTGGAGAAAAGGAGGCTGAGGGGAGACCTTCTGGCTCTGTCCAAGTCCCTGAAAGGAGGGTGCTGATCTGTTCAACCAAGGAACAGGTGACAGGACAAGAGGAAATGGCCTCAAGTTGCACCAGGGAAGGTTTAGATTGGATCTGGGGAAAAACTTCTTCACTGAAAGGATTGTCAAGCATTGGAACAGGCTGCCCAGGGAGGTGGTGGAGTCACCATCCCTGGTGGGATTTAAAAGCCAGGTAGATGAGGTGCTCAGGGACATGGTTTAGAGGTGGAATTGGTAGTGTTGGGTTTATGGTTGGACTTGATGATCTTAAAGGTCTTCTCCAGCTGCTCTGATTCTGTGATGCCTGAGTACATCTGGCAGACAGCTGTGTGGTCCAGTGTCGCCTAGTAGGAGGGAGCTATTTCAGGACAAAGTCATTAATTGGGGAAACCCCTCTCTTTGGAGGAGGCAGCCAGGCACCCCTTGTCCAGCACCGCCTGGCATGGCTGTTTATTAGGAACAATGGAAATTACCACCCCTTCTCCCCTCCCAGCACAAACACCAGCCTAGCCCAAGGCTGGCCACCCCAGCCCCATCTCCTGCTCCCCCCATCTCCCATTGAAAGGGTTTAAAAGCTCTTTATTTCCAAGCGTTGCTCAGCAGGAGTCAAGCTGGGTCCTGCCAAGTGTTAAATGAAATAATTAAAATCCCCACTTTCTCTCCCTCCCGCTCCTTTCTCTGTAATGCTGGTAATTAGCCTGTAAAACTGCAGGAGGGGATGGGGAAGGGAGAATGTGTAAATGCCTTCTGCAGCCTCCCTCCTCCTCCTCCTCCTCCTCCTCCTCTTCTCCCTCCTCGGAGGAAGCACAAAATGGCTCTCTGGGCATTGGGTGCTGTCAGATAAATCCCAATTAGCTCCATGCCAAACAGGATTAGAGGGAAGGGAGCCAGGTGGGGGAATCAGCCTGGCAACAGCAGGAGCTGGGGGCTTCTGCAAGCTCTGTAGCTGGGTGAGGATGGTGAGGTTGACTGACAGCTGTCACTCAGATCCCTGAGGAGCACGGATTTTTGGTGTTGCAGGCTGGTGTCTGATAGGCAGAAATGGGGAGGTGAAGGAAATGAAGCTGGTGTCTTCTCTTAGTGTTATCTCTTCCCAAGTTACTGGTGGTTTGAGGACGTGGAGTCCCACAAGATGCCTGAGGTGGGTGCAGAGATGCAGGACAGCGTGTGTGGGTTGTGCTGATGTACCAGGATCTGCCCATGCTCTGACATGGACTACGTGTCTCCTGCTATCTCCATCCTTCAGAAGCAAGAAGATAAAACCACCATCCTGCCATGCTCAGCACAGCCAGCTGCACCCAGCCCAGCCCCTTCTGCTTGTCTGCTGCATTTTGGGCAGCAGCTGTGACATCCTCACTGTGAAAGCCCAGAAATAAACCCATTAACGGCACCAGGCTTTAAACTGGCTGGTGACCACACCGAGGCCTTAATGCACTGAATGGTTTCATTTAGAACACGGGGCAGGGTGGAATATGGATGAGCTCAAAAATGATGTTCTCTTGTCTGTAGTAGAGGAATAGCAGCTGTGTCTGAGGGTGCTAATTTTGGCCTGCGGTCCCTCATCCCTCCCTCTTCTTTCCTGGCAGCCGTGGTGGCTTTCTGCCACTTGTACCCTGCTGAGGCTGGTGCTTCTCCTGCCAGCCTGAGCCACCCCAAGGAGGAGGAAAGGGAGAAATGCCATCAGCGCAGGCATGTGGCATTGCTCAGAGTGATGGATGGACTGCTATGGAGCCTTGGTGTGGCTGAGGGACATGTCCCCTCTGCCCAGGGCTGGCTGTGCTGAGCTGTCCCCATGTCTTTGATGTGTTTGGCACATGCGCAGCCACCTCTGTCCACTTCAGACTGGCCTGGAACTGGTGGTGTGTGTCCAGTGCTTGGTGGTGTGTGTCCAGTGCTTGGTGGTGTGTGTCCAGTCCTGCCAAGTTTGCTGGCCAACTCTTCCCAGCTGAGCCAAGAGAATGGAGCTGAAGGTGGCTTTCATCTGCTCTTTCACCTTGTCAGATCTTGGTGTATTTTCCTGCCTGGTCCCTCGTGTGCTGGTGTCAGAAGCAGGGAAGGGCTGAGCGTGCGTGGTGGGCACGGTTGGCAGAGGGAGTGGGTAGGAGACTGGCTGGCCCCGTGTGGACGGTTGGCAGAGGGAGTGGGTAGGAGACTGGCTGTCCCTGTGTGCTGTAGCTGGTGCAAAGGGATTCAAGGATTTTTGAAATGCTGTAGCTGTACAGAGGTGTCTACATGCAGGGGAGGGGGATGACAGGTAAAAGTGATGACCCACATGGATGGACCAGGCAAGTGTGATATCTCCCCAGTGTAATGATTATGAAGCCTCATCTGAAAGACTCGCAAGGGGCAAAAGTGTTTTGTCTTTGCCAAGAGGGTGATGAGCTGATCTGCCCACGCTGGAGTTTGAACCTGTCTCTTCCAGGACACAGAAGCTGTTCAGATCTGAGGTGGTGCTGCCCCTACAAGTGGTCTCCAAATAGCTGCAGGGGACAGAGTCCTTGCAGACCTGGGAAGAAAGGGAGGACTGTGTGGTGGCTGATTTGCATGTGTAAATATGCACACGGGGGGATGCAAATGTCCTCCCTTCCCTTTGGGGATCTTTTTTCTTTCTTTAGTTGAGGCCAAGCCTTTGGCCTTAGCCCACGTGTGCTGGGATTGCCAGGGGAGCGTGGCTCTGAAGTCCTACCCAGGGTGAGGATGTGGAGTAGGGCAGGAGGGGAGAAGGGTGCTGCTGGGCCAGTGTCAGCACGGCAGAGCCCTGGTGAAGGCATCAAGCAGGGGTTTGGCACCTATGTCCCAGGGCAGAGCAGATGGATGCAGGACCAGGCCAAGCTGGCCACACGGTGACCAAGTGAAGGAGAGGGCCACAGCACTATGCTTGGTTTTTGGGAAGGTCTTGGCTTCTTGTGTGATGCTCTAGAATTTTCCAGAGGGCTGTGGTAGCTGGGGAGGGTTCTGGAAATGGGGCAGCAGTGGCAGGGACACCTTGATGGAAAAATACTGGGTTGGAGGTGTGGGGGGCTCTGTGTGCAGTGAGGTTAGGGGTCTCTGTCCAGTTGCCAGGGTGCTCTGACTTGCTCAGCTGGTCTTCATGCCTCATCCCTGGTGAAGGGAAGGATGTTGTGTCACATCCCAGGAGGCAGCTTCATGGCCTCTGGTGCTGGCTGAGGACCACTTTGCCACCTGGCTCATCAGCATTCTCCTGGCAGAGGGGCTCCTGAGTTGGGTTCCTA
>NW_010320970.1:2181-2508 GCF_000700745.2 Antrostomus carolinensis | reverse complement strand
CCTGCATGTGTTGGGAGAAGGATGGCTCCTGGGGTACGTGCTGATCTGCCTCACAGCTCGGATGTGATGCCATCAGGCACCCTGCTCGTGTGGGCTCTTCTCCTGGCAGGGTGGTTGGGATGCAGCCGGTGCCTTGCTGCAAGCTGGGATCATGTTCTGTGAGTCCCCAGGAAGAGGAGGGAGCAATGTGGGTTTAAACAGGAGCAATGTCTGGGACATGACTTGGATTTCTTTCCTCCCTTCTCCATTTTTCTTCTTCCCTGTGCTGCTCTTGGCAAGTTGCCCCTGAGGTGCTGGGACACCCAGGATGCTCCCAGCCCACGTCTC
>NW_010320970.1:1765-2048 GCF_000700745.2 Antrostomus carolinensis | reverse complement strand
CACAAGGAGACCCTGCGAGCTGCTGGCTCGTGGTGCCCGAGATGCCCTGCTGAAGGACCACCCAGTCTCCTCTACGTCTTCTCACTGGAGGGGAGAGTGGGTGGATTCAGCTTCAGTGTTTGTGTCCCTCAGGCACTGGGTGAATTGCCAAAGTGAGGGAGGGGCAGGATGGCAAGAGCAGGTTGGGGCTGGAGGGTTGTTCTTCCATCTCATGTTGTTGTTGCCTTTTGGAGGAGCTGGTGGTGGGAATGCTGCTGTCCAGCCAGCTGGGCATGTCCCTGGG
>NW_010320970.1:314-1664 GCF_000700745.2 Antrostomus carolinensis | reverse complement strand
CTGAGTGGTGGGACAGTGCCACAGCCCAGGCTGGCAGTGACCAGGAGGAAGCTCGTGCTTCACTTCCTGGCTGTGGCAGCTGCCCAGTTGGTGCTGAGCAGGGGGAGACAGGAGGAACTTAAAGGCAGCTTCTCTGAATGGGCTTCCCAGTTTGACCACAGTGGAGTTACCCACTACCGAGCTGCCCAGTTGGTGCTGAGCAGGGGGAGACGGGAGGAACTTAAAGGCAGCTTCTCCGAATGAGCTTCCCAGTTTGGCCACAGCAGAGTTACCCGCTCGCTACCACATCTCCACAGGGCTCATCTCACCCTCTGAGCGCAGGATGGGTGTTTGAGGGCTCCTTCCTTGCCTTGCACAGGACACAGCAGGGTACAGACAGCCCTTCTGCAGTGCTGGGGGACAGGGGAGGGTCCTCCTGTCCCATGGCTTGGATGCTAAACCAGCTTCTGAAACTGCAGGGCTGGGTAGAGTCAGCCCAGACTTGTGTTGACGTGGCTCTGTAACCAGAGTGAGTACCTTCCTCTCACAAGGTTTTGTTCGTTGTCTCCAGAGCTGCTTTCTTCTTCCATGGTGAGGAAGAACTCAGCCTGTTTGCTGAGGACCATGGTGCTGTAGAAATGAGGTGGCAGGTCATGGCACTCGAGGTGTGTGGTACTGTGGGCAGAGAAACAGCTTGCCAGGAGCTGTGTCTTTTTCCAGGGGTGCCATCTCACCAGAGATGGGGCTTCAGCCTGGAAAGGTGCTAGTATGGAGTGGAAGCACTGGGAGCTTGGGCTTGTCTGGTGAGCACCAGGTATCACTTGGGGCTGTAGCAGGGCTGTCCTGCCCCTCTGTTTGCTCTTGCTAGACCTTCACTGAAGAAATTTGGCTCTTGGCCTTGACCTCCCTCTGGCTTTCAGCCCTGCTCTCCTCTTGACAGCTTTCCTGTCCTTGCTGGCAGCATCCTGCCCAAGGAAAGTGGTGACCAGAGGCTTCTGGCTTCCTGAGGTAACCCGGCAGGCAAGGAAGGGAGCAGCACAGGCTGATGATCCATCTCAGGTACCTCTTTTCCATCCATCCATCCATCCCTCCATCCATCCATCCATCCATCCATCCCAGCACCTCTTTTCTCCCCTCCATGCTCTCCTGCCCATGGTCCAGCTGGTGTGTTGGCAGTGCCAGCATGGACCCCAGCAGGTTCCAGCTCCAGCTGCTCTCAGCTAAAAACCAGGACAGTCCCTGCAGCCCCAGCCTGGTCCTGCTCCTCGGGTGTTTGTGGTGGGGCTGCCCCAATCCCTCAGGGTGTGCAGGTGTCCATCCCTCTAGAATCAATGTCCTAGAAAACAGCAACCAGGAAAGAGGTCCTGCTCC
>NW_010320970.1:0-244 GCF_000700745.2 Antrostomus carolinensis | reverse complement strand
CATCTCGAATTGGATAATGAGTGGGGAGAAGATGGGTTTCCAGGCTTGCCCCATGGGTCAGGGGAGCTGTCTCCCCCAGTCTGCCTGCGCTCAGGTCCCGGGGGAGCTGGGGCAGCACGACCCCATCACCACCTCCTCCTCTTCTTCTTCCTCCTCTTTGTCTGCGCCGCGCCCGTTCGCCTTCTCCTCCCCTTTGTTGGCCCCTCGGGAGGGGCTCGCTCGCTCCCCCCCACGCTTGCCAGGG
>NW_010320969.1:0-982 GCF_000700745.2 Antrostomus carolinensis | reverse complement strand
AATTAATTTAACTTGACAATTTATGCAGAACAGAACTACAGAATTTCTTAATTATAAGCTATCACATTGATTTGGTATAATTCTGAAAATCTTTAGGTGACGCTTCTTATATGTGTGCATACATCTTTAGACAAAGACTAAAAGGACAGAGAACTTGAAGACACGCAGTTCAACCAAATGGAGTAGGAGAAAACAAAGGAAGTCTTCCGTAGCCCATGGAGATCCAAAGGCAGACCAGAGACCCATGTAGAGCAGAGACCTGTGTGTAGGCCATGGAAGACCACGCTGGAGTAGAAAAGTTGAGCCTGAGGACAAGTGTGACTGGAATTGGAACGCTGACAGTCACTTGCTGCCAGAGTGGGGGTGGACCCCCAGAGTGGGGGGTGAGTCTACAGCCCGTGGATATCCTCATGCTGGAGGCAGGAACTGATCCTGAAGAGGTCTATGACTCCATGAAAAGTTTGCTTTGGAACATCTTGTTCCTGGACTTCCATGCTGGGAAAAGTGGCAGAGGTGAACTGACTGTAACCCCATTCTCTGACCCCTGTGCTGTTGGGTGGAGAAGGTAGAGAACTTGGGAGCAAAGAGATTTGAGCCTGGGAAGAAGAGAGGGGTGCGGGAAGGTGTTGTAAGATGTGGTTGCTACGTCTAGTTAAATGAATGGCAACAAATTAAATTGATTTTTCTTCCCCAAGTTTGAGTCTCTTTTGCCCATGACCATAACTGTTGACTGAGCCACCCCTGTCCTTCATTCCTGATCCTGTGCCCACTTTGTTGTGTCTCCCATCCCATCTCCCCAGGTGGGGGGGAATAAATGCAGGACCTCATGGTCCCACTGTGGGTCAAACTACCACATAGTAATTTATTCCCTTCTGTCCACTAAAATATTGAAGCCACTCATTTAACATTATGTAAAAAAAAATAATAATTTGAGGTCATTTTTTATTCTATTTTAAACACTTAAATTAATTCACAATCTAGG
>NW_010320968.1:43216-50329 GCF_000700745.2 Antrostomus carolinensis | reverse complement strand
TCGGGGCAGCCCGGTCGCCAACCCCTCGCCATCACCTACACACGGTACAGGTGTTGCCCCCAGTCTTTATGGAGTAGGGCACAGTGCAGGCAAGCAGAGTAGATCTTGACAAAGGCAGTAATCCCCAGAAAGAGAGACAAGGCTGCGTAATATTTTGTAGCCAGCAGTTCATCACCTACTAAGTCACTTAATTTAGAGACATTTAGGTCAGTAACTGTTGCTGAATCCTCTGACTTCTCAGGAATTTCAATACATCCGATCTGTAGGACCACAACCCAACCGTCTGTGAGATCTAATGTGATTAACATTGCACCTAGAGTAGAAGTAGTATCTGGTAACTGCAGTAATAACATAGCTACGTTTATTGGTAAGCGATTGAAATTGAAAAGATTTAATTTAATCTTCTTACAGAATCATCACTAAACAAGTCTAATTCATCATGTTTTACCAGAGAATATGCCAATTAATAATAATTAAACTGTATAATGGACTTGAAGCAGTATTTTAAACACGAGCATTCATACTCAAATACAATAAGCTTATTACAGATGACTCATATATATATATATATATATAAAAATGTTAGAAGAATAGTTAATACTGAAAGATTATTATTTTTTTATTATTATTTTAAGAGTCAAAACAGGAAACCAGCTTTCCTCTTATGTATATAATTAGAGTCCCCATTATAGGCACACTGGAATTTATTCTGATGACTGACAACCATGAAATTCTAAGTGACACACTGAGAACTCTGTCATTTATTTTCCTGACGTCCAGCTGCATTTAACTAACTGTCCTTCAATTTCTCAATATGAATACATTTAGACATTAGCTAATGTATCATTCTTGACATCCATTCACCTTCAGCAGTGCATTAAAAAAAGACAATAAATTTAAAGCAAAGTCAAGGGGCAGTCTTATCTGATGCACAATAAAATACACTAATGCCAACAGCATGAAGTACATGTAAGGGTGAAAGTTATACAATGCTTCTAAGTATTTACTCCTTTTCAAGATGTAATGTTAAGTTATATCAAGGTTTACCCTTATTTTAAGGACAGTGCTGCAGTAAATTATGGATCCATATATCATTACACACTCCAAGGCTTCTGAAAGCATACCCAATGTACCAAGTCCTTTGGAGCAGACTCTACTCTTAGTTCAGCCAGCAAAACTGTCTTTATAGTCACCACCTGCTTTAAATATGATTAGCTTCACAGTCTGGTACTAAGTGCTTAAATTTCCTCCATTTTCTAAGTTTTTCTGCTTATTCTACCTTAAAATGCTAAGCGCATTACACATTCTTAAAAGCTGAGGTGAGAATATCTGTTGAGAATATTAAGCATGCATGAAAAAGGTTGGTAAGCCACAGAAGTAAAATCATTGCATGGAAATGTTTGCTTTAGGCAATTATTATGCTTTATCAGATATGTGCCATAAAGTAGCACTTCAGGAAGCAAAAGTCAATTACAAATAAAACACAGATAAATTTAACAGCAACATCTGTAGCAAAGCTTGTATTATTCTTAGGCATTATATAAAAATTAAGCTTCAGCTGCTGCTGTGGCCTATTCAAACCATGGTGGTCTCTGTTCTCTTTCGGTTTCTGGTCCCTGGTGGTGTATTCTTCTTTGCTATTGGCAAATCTCATCTCTTCCTTCCTATATAATAAGTGCCAGTCATGGATTCCCCTTTGGTGAGTCTCTCTGTGCCATCAAAGTTCTTTGTGTGGTTTTTTAAGTACTTTGACTGCCTCTCAAATTGGGAGATAGAAAGGTTATCTGTTTCTGTCAAAATCTGGAGGCAGAGTTAGGTACCTCAGATTGTTGGTGAGTCATGAAAATATGCCCTCATTTTCCATATCTTTTTTACACATGAATTAGCTGGATAAAATCCCAGAGTAAGTGCTGATGTTGCTTTACTATGGTTTTGCAGTAAATTACAAACATTCTCGGAGCAATTGTCCCAAAATGAATTCTTGCACAGAATAAGGGACAACAATATATTCCGTAAAATTATCAGAGATTTTCTTGGTGTAAGATGGCAGACAATGCTGCCTAAAAACCTAACTAACCCTAAAGTATCCAAAGCTTTCACACGACAGTATCTTCCCAATCCCTAGTCTGTTTTACCATTACAGACACTTGCAATCAGGCTCATTTGGGTAAAGAACTGTTGAAGGCTCATTTGTTGTAATAATCAATGGGTAACATTTTCTTTTTTCTATAATTCCAGCCATAAATATCATTAGTGTTCAGCACATATAAGCATAGTATCTGGAAGTTCCTCTTATTATCCTTATTTTCATTAAAAAATTAATTTCTAAGAACCTATAGAATCAATACTTCTTTTTAATGTTTTCTGTTGAGTGTATACTTAAAGGAAAATTAATTGCTTAGGGAAAAATAATTTTATATTTCAAATGTATCACTAATAGTTGAGTCTATGTGGAAAGACATCCAAGTCATAAATCAAAGCACTGTTAAGGAAAGGGTAAAAGGTAGGAAAGGCAGCTTATTAACCCTAAGATTCCCTTGCTTATAGGTTATTTTACACATGCTGGTTTGACTTTTCACCTGCCCTGAGCTTTGGTGCAAAGGGAGACATGAATACTGTTAAAAGAAAATTACAGCTTTGTACTTAATCATCTTTACACTAAAGATTGTTATCTGGACAGGTACTGAAAACTTTTCATATCTGATCTACATAGCGAGCAGTGCAGCAACAAATGAGCAACAGTTAATATGCACAAAGAGAAACTAGCTAGATTATTCATGGTACAGAAATTATAATGAGAATGCATTTTAGAGAGATTATGTTGTATAATGAAGCAATTTTTCTGTTTTGTACCTTCCAGTCTGATTCAGCTCTCAGTACAGGTGGCTCACTGACTTGACAATTTGACAGACAGCTTCTCAAAAAAACAATGT
The DNA here is from genome assembly GCF_000700745.2 of Antrostomus carolinensis. NCBI lineage: Eukaryota > Metazoa > Chordata > Aves > Caprimulgiformes > Caprimulgidae > Antrostomus > Antrostomus carolinensis. The sequence continues at coordinate 47,396 of NW_010320968.1, read as the reverse complement.
TCCTGACATGAAGTATGCCCTTGGAGCACTTCATGGTTTTGTTTTCTATTTAAAAAATAAATAAAAATACAGTCCTAGATGTGGGGAAAAAAAAGGAACCTCTAAGATGGTTTTGCAATCCTGATATTAGAGGTGAGGCTAATAAAAACTTAACAAGGTATTGTGCCATGCCAAAATTGACAAGCCATTGAGCATATTGTCTTACTAACTAGTACGCATTTTGTCTAGTGGTAGTTCAGTCAGATTAAGTATTTACTGTAACTGGTGGTATGGGGCACATTAATCAAATGAGAAGCAGTTAGATGTTCTTTACTTCGTAAATTATAATAAATAAATGGCATTCCTACTTGTTATTTATCTACCTTCAAACTTTAATGAATATTTCTAGTGTTAATTGCTGATTTTCTATATTTAGAGGGAATAGGCACATATGGAGATAATAGCACAATGTGATATTTATGAGGTGCCAGTTCCCTTATAAATATAGAAATTGAGTAATTAGCACTAGAAATATTCATTGAAATTTCAATGCACACTTTGGGATTTGAAATTAAATTGAGCTAAAGTTGATGATCCTTGTCATAAATTAATATTTGGGGATCTGGAATTTAACTCACTAGAGGTATGCCTTCAGCTACTGAATAATTTAAGTAAAAGGAATATTGGACACAGCAAGCCCATTTGGTGGATGGAAAGGCATCACAGATCAATTACAGCCATTTGACAGTATAGGATTGTTGTTATCACAGTTTTTAATGCATTTGTTATTTCCCGTTATATAAGTGTATTTGATTCTTTCAGTATCTCCAGTAGAAGACAGGTAATTTAAAACAATGGTGGGACTTAGCATGTTTTCCAGATCAAGTTAGTACCTACAGAGGTATGAATCTGTGATAACACAGTTATAAATTACACTATATAAAATAAATGCTTCATTGACATGATTGATTTTGAGATATTCTGTAAAACCACTAATAGTCTTTTAAATAGTAATAATACCAAAAGATAGTTGCTTATGAAGATTTAAAGGTGGTTTTAGTAACTTATGCCTTCTAAAACCATCACATGCCACAATACCTAAACTTTTAAAAATTCAATAATAAAAAGCTACTTCAGACTCAAATGGTTGAAAATGAGGAAACACAAAATACCTATACAATATTAATTGGTTTTGGCACAAGCCATAGAAAATGGCAAGCCCTCTAGAGAGCGTGGTCCTGAGCAATCTATTCCCTAGTTGGCCTTACTTCGAGCAGGCGGGTTGCTCTGGATGATTTCCAGACATGCCTTCCAAACTCAGCAACCATTCTGTGACTCTGAATTCTCTAGGGAAGAATTTGTATTAAGCTTTCAAGTTTACATAAGGTGCCTCTATGAAATGTGAAGTTGCTATATGTAGGAGAAGGCAATCAAGAGACACCTTCAGGTACCACAAGCATGGTTTTCTGCAGGAGGTGGATGTTTTTCCGATGTTTTAAGCTGCTAATAATGTATCATGTACCCATGAGAGCAAATTACTTTGGAAGATTTCCTATTTTTTGTGCACCAGGTACTAGCATAGCTTCTCTAAATGGATGTGACTGTTCCTATTTTTTTCATAACATCCATTATTCCAATGCAGTTACCTACTTTTATCTAATGAAGTAATTTATTTTAAAGGCCAAGATAAAAGACTGGCTGGAGTTTGTGACTGTGTTATGAAAAAATAATTACAACAATCAGTGTAAGAATATACTGATTTTTTTAAATGTGAAAATATTTACTTTGCAAAGAAATTAAAGTTAAGAACATAAATTAATCACTTCTTGAGTTGCTTCCTTAGCTATGCAAAAGTGCAATAAATCATAATGTGATTATTTATGCTAAGTAGCCTGGGTTTTATAAGAAGCTGATTAAGTGACTCTTTATCTAAGTTAAATGTTTGGGAGCTTTACTTTCATTAAATGTTATCTACATTCACATGAACAAATTCATACATAAATTCGTATTAATCAATTTAAAATAGATTTAAATAAAACCACTAAGCAATCTGAACGAGCAAATGCTTTTAATATATACAGTAGACTTTTAACTGATTAATATTGCTGCACCTAAATTATAATGGATTAATAAGATTTAGAACTAAATGCATCTGACTACTGAATAAGTAAAACTAAATGAATGGAAGCTTTTAAGGCTCCTTGCCATTAAAATTGGACCTGGACATTAAGGTGATTTTCTAATTAAAGTGAAATTAACAGCCTGTAATTCAAGCATGATACTTTGGGATCTAAGTAGTGGGCTAAAAAAAGCATGCGATTCTGTAGGAGAATCATATTCTTCTAACATAATTTGGAAAACTTCATTTCTAGAAAACATGTCACACCTTAATTGCAGAGATTTTGACTGCAATTTAAAGCAGCAGCACATGTTCACACAATGAAGATCTCAAAACCTGACACATTTATATGCCTCCCATTGCATGGTTGCCTTCCATATTAATTGGGCATGTGGCAACAGTATTCAAAAGCAGATGTGGAGTCCACCTCTTTAGTGAATTAATACTATGGCATTAAGTACTACTTCCTGGTTTCACAGTTATGTGAAAAGAGCTCATCTACATGTAATTCAAAGTGAACACAGAGATACATCACACCATTTAAAATTGCAATGAAATTCCTCATCTACAAACTGTGACGAAGGTTAATACAATTAGAAGAGTTCACTTAATTCTATGAGCACTTCTGCTCTAGTATGCTGTTAAACAAATAAATGGCTCCCACAGACACTTGCTAGGTTTCTAAAGAAGTAGAAAATTATTTTATATTTATCCTATGATTTTAGCCATGACATAAAAAATATAACCAAACAAACATAAAAAGCCCAAGGAGATCTTGTGCAAAACAGATACATTTACAGAACATTGTTTCCTAAACAACGGAAAAAGTAGCAAGTGCCAGAACTATATTGTCAAAGATAATCCTTTTATTCATCATATTTGTGTATGTGCAATAGAGACTCCCAAATCAGCTTCTGAATTTAATCTGGCTGTTGCTTCTCCTCTATAAAGTAAAAACAAATTAATCCATCCAAAGCATTTGATAGTCAACTGCTAAATACATCAGAAATCTGCAGGAGGAAATTAATACTTCATTACTGAGAGCTGTGTCTGAACAATGTGGATTAATGCAGGAGTAAAACCATGCCCTGAGCAAAGAGAAAACAAACAGAGCAGGTGCTGCTTCTTTGTACACTGTCTATCCTGCACAGTCAGTCAGGAATATCTGAAACTCTTAATTTGACATTATGCCTGTGCTTCATGTCCAAGTTCTAACCAGATCATTAATCTGGAAAAATCACTTCACAATATATATGCCTGACTTAAATATTAATATTCTTAAATATATATATATATATATATTAAGATATTTAAATTAAAAAAAAATCTTGGAATAAATATTTCTGACATGTTTCCACTTATACTGACTCTCAGGAAGAACTGATGATCAGAAAGCTAAGAATTTTCAGCTACTCAAAACTTAATCCCTTGAGGAAACAGAGTAGGTGATCATAACAAAAAAGTCTCTTAGTTTATGAGTTGCACAACATATGGAAACTGGAAACATTTTCCAGCAAATATTACACTATTTCTGATATCAAAGAAATGCTGAGGCACTGGAGTTAGCACTTCTTACACCTTCTTCAGTACCCCTTTTTCCCATCCTGTCCTTGGCTCTAGCCTATACCTTCCATTTACATCTCATTTTTTTCCCTTCCAGCATCTCATACCCATTGCTATTCCACCACTCACTCTCTTCTCCCAGCTCCTCCCAGACTGTACTTTCATGATCACAATAAACAGATGGAAGCTATGCAGCATCAAAAGCAGTAATCTTAACACCTCATTCTTTCTCCCTGGCTCTCATTTCCACTCCCACTTTGTCTTGTGCTGGGTTAAAATGAAGCATGTTTTTGGCAAGTTAATGGACTGGAGAACAGGAAAAGTGTGTGAAGACTAGCAGCTGATGATGGAGATAAAGTGAGATTATTTTTTTCAGCAACAGCACCAATTTATGCTCATTTTAAAATTACTCCTTGCCTTCATAAAGTCATAATATTTCAGTGCAGATCTCTCCCCAAGATCCGTTTTCCTGAACTATCACACTCCCTGGTTCTTTAGTCTTCTCTGTTGCTCCAAGTG
>NW_010320968.1:41761-43186 GCF_000700745.2 Antrostomus carolinensis | reverse complement strand
TTACAGCACTTTTTGAGAAGGACAGCAGGGAGAAAGCAATGCTGCCTCTGCCCTAATTCCTGTAACACCTTGTCACCTTCACTTCTGTCACGCAATTAGCAGCCATCACCAGCCACCAGCCCGTTTCCTATAAATCCTGCTCGCATCTTCAGTCCAAGCTTATGGCTAACGCAGACTGAAACCTTACAATATTTAATTATCAGTTTTTAACTGCTTGTGTCCAGTAGGTTTTCATAGACTTACATATTAAGTACATTTTATTGTCTTTCATTTGGAAAAGAAAGAAAAAAGAAAAGAAGTCAAAGTTGACACCAAGATGACTACATTTTATGTCCTTGTTTCTAGGTGTAAAAGTTTTTTTTATAAGATATGTGCAAGATTAATTTTGGGGTGATGCCAGAGAAGGGTCAGTCTCCAGCTGCCCACAGCCCTGCCCTGTCCTGTCACGGGCCCCACTGAGCCAGGCTCACCCACAGGCCCACATCCCCGCCTGGCCTCAGCCCATTCCTCCTCCCCAGGGAGGTGTCTGATGCCCGGGACTGGGGCTGCCCCAGTGCCCCCGGCTGCCCTGCTCCTGCCTGGGGTGGTGGGACAGGCCCTGGATGCCAGGCCCTGGATGCCAGGCCAGGCCATCGCCCATTCAGGGGAGCCTCTGACACTCACTCATGGCCCCGGGAGCCAATGCATACAAATACCTGAAGGGAGGTTGCAAAGAAGACGGAGCCACGCTTTTCTCAGTGGTGCTTACTGACAGGACCAGAGACAATGGGCACAATCTTAAACACGTGAGGTTCCTTCTGAACATCAGGAAACTATTTTTTACTGAGAGGGTGACTTAGCACTGGCATAGGCTGCCCAGAGAAGTTCCCTCCTGGAGATACTAAAAAATCATCTGTATGTGGTCCTGGGCAACCAGGTTTAGGTGGCTCTGTTTGAGAAATGGGGGCTGGACAACATGACCTCCAGAGGTCCCTTCCAACCTCAGCCACGTTGTGATTCTGTGATACAGAATTATGCTATGAAAACTGAACTTAGTGTATGGCCTATTTGGCCATATTTCCCCAGCAGGCTGTATGCTGGAGAAAGCTCAGAAAACAGGAACTTCCTCCATCCCTTCTACTGAGAAACAAGAGTTAAAGCTCCTTGTATTGACTGTCAGAACTATATAAACCACATAGTCTGAGGTTCTGTCTGGCACATAGTCAGATTTGCAGCATGCTCTATAAATATAAAGCCCTAGTCACTAAAAAAAAAAAAAAAAAAAAAAAAAGAAAAAAAAGCATTAATCAAAAAAAAAAAAAAAGTAAAAAAGAGCATGATCCAAATTCATGTACCATTCACAGACTGAGCCCACCAAGCACCAACAAGGGCAGGAAATCTCTACCATCATGCACATCTCCAGTTCTTGTCACTACTGAAAAGTAT
>NW_010320968.1:35567-41668 GCF_000700745.2 Antrostomus carolinensis | reverse complement strand
AATGGAGAAACATATGAAAAAATAATTAGATCATGTTGTCTAGCTGTACAAGGCAAGCTGAGAAATTTAAGTGGTGAAAGCTTTCTAACAAGTATCATGAGATACCTGCACAATGCTGCTCAGACCTTCCTGACAGCCCGGAGCAGATGGAGCTCAGGAGAATTCCTCTCCTGTTAATAAACATTTGTATTGCTTCCACTTACCTGTTCTTGAAACAGAAGTTACTGAAAAACTCAAATATGCACCCAGTAGAGAAACCTAATTCAAGGTCATAAAATCTATTCCACTCACCAGAAAACACAAAGGCAGCAGCTCCTGACACATTCTGCACAAGGAGGCAGCTTTAATCTTCATGCTTAACAAATTAAAAGCAGTCAGTATATAAGAAGGCTTAATGTAACTCTCAATTTCTTGTTTGAGCTGAGAGAAACAAATCACCGCTACACACAAGACTGCGTTTCGTAGAAATTGTCACCTAAAGGACTAAGGCTTGCTAAGAGACTCTCAGAGGGATTCACCTAACCTCAATCAAGACAAAATTAATGAAGAAGCAGACATCTCCTGGCATATCTTGGCATATCACCTCAACAGGAATTGCTCCGTCTCAACATTTTCACTGAAATTAATTTAATTAACTCATCCATTAATAATGAATGATCTACAAGCTTGAAAATAACCATAGATAATTGGTTTTGACTAGAATTTTCCAGTAAGCTGCTACAGAAATGGATATTTTCACTCCAGGGCAGCTTTATGATATTAAAACAATATTAGCTGGGGCATACATAGTCTGCTGGAGCTCATAAACATCTTAGGTATTCAAAAACAAAGTAGAAAAATATCTGTTTGTTCTTCCAGGCATGAAAATAGGAACTGATATTATAGTGCATCTATCGGGTCATTAAATCATAACTTTCAATTTACCTTGTCACCGGCTGTTCTTTCTTCTAGTCTGAGGGATTATGAAACTGTGTTAGATCTACTACAAATTATCAGAAACTAAGGAGCTCTCATGATAACTAGATCAAAAACTCAAATCTCTTGCTTGACATAAGCTTAATCCCAGTGGCCCTGAAATATGTTAATGGAAATAAATATTTTAAAGAGCATTTATAAGTAAATCTGAAAGGAAGGTTAACAATCAAATTCGTACCACTCTTGAACTGTGAAGCTATAATGTATATGACTAATTTTTCATAAGAGACATGTCAACAACCTCATTCTGTATCAAAACAACAAACACTAAACATGAAAAGAAATATTTTAATTACTAATTTGCTGCTAATTCATCTCCTTCTAAGCTTCACATTACTGGTGTCAAGATAATTTACTCTTCATTGTTAAAGCCTGTTCTGAATATTGCCAAACACTGATTTAATTTTTCCTCTTTCAGGAATACTCCTGGAAGTTGACTAAGTAATTAAGACTGTTTTGCATCTGACTGCCATTAATTGAGTGACAGATTGTGATCAGCCTCTGTCACACTGAGAACTTAATTTTGCCCCATACTGTCCATTTTAAACTTCATACTGAAAACATATTTAAATGTAAACAATACAGATTTACATTACATGCTTATTGTTGATAACCTCTTTACACTATTTACTGGGAAACTGCTAACTACTCTAGTGCCTCAGCAGTTTCTCTTGATTACAAACCTACTCACATGGCACCATGGACATTTTACCTTTTTCAAAGCCTGGAAAAATAACAGGGAGAGACTCAAACTGCTTAGGGCAAGGAGAAGATTAGGACACAGATCTTGAAAGGAAAGCCAGTTACCATCATATAGAAGCAGCATATTGCTGATTTATCAATGTGAATTGCCTATCAGGAGCTCAAGGAATATACACAAAGAAGTTCTCCCAATAAATACTTTCAAGGATTTCAGAAAATATTAATTATATAATACAGCAAACAACCACACATTAGAAACAGAAAATAAAATATAGTATTACAGATTTAACAGAAAGAAAAGATTATTAATGCTAAGTTCCAAAACCCACAAATTGATTATTTATTTCTTAAGCGTTTCCCAAGTTTTAGCTGTTAACACGCAAAACATTAAGGGTATCATCACTCCTTCAGGTGGAAACCTTGGAGTGAACGTGAGGAACACTATGTCAGTCATTCTTTTATTATCAAATCACTAAAATAAGACTGCTTTAATATTAAATGGAAAATGGGTATCTCAAACTTGTTGTATATCTTTGGGAAGATTAGATCCGATTTCTAGCCTAATTTTGTAACCAGGCTGTTTTCTAAAATAGTCATAGTTTTTGTCTCTGATTAGTTCAAGCTATTTCAGTCAAAAGGACGCTCCTTTTACAGTTTCTCAGTTATCACTTCCTTTCATTCTTCTTTCCGGAATATGTTTTTGGGCTGCCTTTTAAGTAAAAAGTTTCATTGATCATCTCCAAAGTACAAAATATCTCCTACAAAGCATCCAAAACCAAGTAAAAAGTCTACAGAAGTATTTTAGCAGTTTCGTTCTATATCCGTTTTGGGGGTTAGAAATCTTCTTTTAGATCTGTGTTTTTAGAGGACCTTGTGCAATAGAACTTTGGCTCATGGCTTGAGTTGCTGGGTGGTGCAGCAGAAGTCTGTATCATACAAGGAAGTGAATATGAGACTTCTATTTGAAGTGAAATGCTGAGAAGATTGAATGATGGGAAGGGTCAGTCAGTTGGCTAACTCTCAAGAGATTAAAGTAAAATGGGGAAGTGATTAAAAGTTTCTTTTGCTAAGTTTTTGTTCCTTGCTTTCTTGCCATGTTACCTCAAGATTAAAGGAGAAGTCTGAAGGACTCAAAAGATGTTGGTGTGATGGTAGCGAAAGTGGTGATAAATTACTGGAGAGAGAAGGGAATTTGTGTTCTGGGAGGTTAGAGAGATTGCCAAGTGCCTCATCCCAAGAAAAGGCATTGCTTTACACTGAACCTGACAGTATATCCTAAATCCCGGAAAGAGACAATGATCAGCTGCCAATTTGAGGCAGCTAACTTAAAAACACTTGAAATTACAATGCTTTTTTTCATGTGGAGGAAAATGAGGAATATATGAATAACATTGGTCAGATGCACATCTTAAACTCAACTGGGTTTTCAGACAGCAGTAAAAGCAATATAAATTTATTTTAAAATTTAATCAGTATTGGCCTGAGATCCAAGATAGATGTTCCCACTTTTCTTGAACCAGACAGAAAAATGCCAACCACTTCACTACTGCTCATTAGCATTCTCTGTGAGGCAGAAAGCTTGTTCAGTGCTTTGCATGTTAGTTTACTTTTTGAGAAAACCAGAAAAGCACACACACAAATACAACAGCATGAGCTCATATCCATCCCAGAACAGGTCTAATTGAAATAAATAGGTCAATACAGACATCAGAAGGCATTAATACCATCACTGTCATGTTTCAGGTGTTTGGTAGACTATTTTGGTACAAAATTTTAAAAAAGCTAACAGCAAAACCACTATGAATCACATTTAGATCTGCTTTTTAATCCTCTGTCTTGCTTGTTTCTTGAAAACTACAGCAATAATAAAATTGTCATTAATTAAAAATATCTACTCTTTTTACTTTCATCTTCACTTTTTCTGTTAATTTATTTTTCCTCATTTATGTCCAAATAGTGTGGACTTTTTATTAAAGTCGGTTTGACCAAGGAAGCTGTCTTTTAAGAACTTGAAACTTTTGCTTATTATTTGCATTAAAAACATCCTTCAAAAGGGGAAAGAAAGGAGAATAAGCTTTGTTCATAATTCCATAATTCATAATGCCGTGAAGTAGTAAAATTATTAGTATCTTAAAATTTTATGACATATGGAAAAGGACATTATAAAAAATACTTACAAAATCTGACTTTATTGCATTTCACAAACTCAACTTACATTTGGACTTAAGTAATAATTATCATTTTTACTGGCATTGAGCTACTGGAATTATATATCAGATAAAGTAATTTCAAAAGTTCAGTAGCAGACAAAATTCTAATTTAAACTTTAGGAAAGTATTAAAGCTGGAATCATGTGCAAACCAGTGGAGCAGTATGCCTAAAGCATCAGCCTGGTACCTAATTTAAACTAGTTACCCATTGCATTGAAAAGACATAACATGTGCAGATGCAATTGCCTGAGGAGAGTATTTGCATACGAGAGGGTCCAAACTTATCCTGTTCTGAGTTTTTAATTCAACAGTAATTCAGGCAAGAGTGTAGGTAGACTCTCTCAATGAAAAATTACTAATTTTGCAATGAAGACTTCCTTTCCACCCGCCCCCCTGCTTTGTTTTCCCCTTCTTTATTACTTGCCATAATATTGGATACATTTTTATTTGGGTTTTTTTTTAGGGGTATATTGGTTGTTTTAGTTGTTGGGATGATTTCCTCAACTTACTTCAAAGACCCTTGCTGATTATTTATCAGGAGAAAACTACATCTTTGGAGTTTTTTGATGTTTTTTAAGATTCTGTAAGACAAATTTTGCTACGAATTTATATGCCAAAAGAGACAAATAAACATCAGGGAGATTTTCAAACACCCTTACCTCCCATTCATTTTGGTAGAAGATAGCTAACTAGGTCCTATCCATAGAATTTATCTTCAAGTCTACCCACTGACCAAAAATCTCTAAAGGGAACAGGATTCATCAGCAGTTTTAATGAGAACTAAAGAGCTTAGCAATTTGCAGAAAATCCAAATATTTTACTCACCTCTGAGATCTGGATTGGCAGCAACTTGGCCTAAATTTAAAATAAATGTCTGCTGACAAAGCAGTTGCTTGACTCTTCACCCAGAAGCTGAGGAAAACTTAAACTAAACCTGCTGGTATTTGGTGAGCTGATTTTCACTGTTTACAAATACTGATCAATTTGTTTACTTAATAGCATATAGACAACCAAACAGAAAAACAGTACCATGGCATATCACCCCATGTGGCGATACTGTTTCCAGCAGAACTGCTGGCCCCTTCTGCACAGCCTTTTGCACAAAAAAACCCAAGTTAAGAGCCTAGTTATCTTAGCCTACTGCTACAAGTCATTCAAGAAATACAGAACTTCAACTGGCAATACATTCAACCTAAACTTCTGCTGGTTCTTCCATTCCCAAATGGAGGTGAACCCCTGGAATGTAGAAGAATTCTAGAAGAATTAGTCTGCTACCTTCAGGTCTTAATAATTGCATTATTAAAAAAATGAAATTAAAAAAAAAAAATCCAGAAGCTTTCCTATTGCAGGGCTAGAAAAAACCCAGATCTTTTGAAGTTAATGAAGAACCAACAAATAATATATCACTGTCTGTGATTTGGAACATGGATCTGATCCCTCCCTTCACCACCTGTGACATAGCTATGATTGGGATCACTATAATCAGCTATACACTTACATATAAGCATCTGTTAATGATTGCTATTAAAAGCATAGCACAAGAGTAGACCAGTCATTGGACTGATCTGGAATTTTTAAGCTATGATTTTCATCAAACTTGAAAGTTCTTGATACTATCAGCTGCTCAGTGAAAATTATTTCCTTTTAGATTTTCTGTGAACATCAAAAAAAGTGAAGCAGCTGAAAGTGAAGAGCTGGTTGGCCCTGGAGAAAAATATTAACCATTGGAGTGCACAAGGCCAAGAATCTAAATTAGTTTCTTTGGAATGACCACCTGGATTTAGCAAAAGGTCATAGCACCAGAAATGTTTCTGAGTATTTCTGAGCTCACTGACACTTACTTTTTGCTGAAAAGATATTGTGCAGCAAATTTCACACTGAAGTTTAAAACCTAGAGAAAAGTCAAGAATTTAAAAAACAACATGGAGGGGTTAGCTTTATGTTTCTTCCTTTGCCTGCAGAGGCACAGAAGACTGACAAAATAGAGCAGATTTCAGTTAAAAGAGGATCAATTTCCAGTTACATATACCTAAGCAGTGTGTCAGAAATCAGATAGTCATGACATTTTTACCAAACTATCTTTTCATAGTACAAAAAGTGACACTGCTGTAGCAAGTGGCTTATGCACACCATCAGTTTTCTGGAAAAGTTCTTCCTTTCACTATACTAGGTAATTTAAATTACCAACTCAATTTCTAATGCACTGAGGAAGAG
>NW_010320968.1:0-35549 GCF_000700745.2 Antrostomus carolinensis | reverse complement strand
GAACCTGGAGAGGTTGCATATACTCCAAAGCAGCATTTAATAAATCAATTTAACTGAGATTAACAATGAAAAATGTCTTACAAGCCAATAAAATTTAACCAAAAATACACTTTAATTAAAGAATTCAAGCACTTACACTGTCAAATTATAAAATAAATTAGAAAATGTAAAAGATGTGGTCAAAGTTCCTATATATCTGCTTTTGAAAAGCAGAAATGAAGCCAGTTAAAATTCAGCTATACTACACAGAAAGAGGTAACACCGACACACTGCAACATTCCCAATCTTCCAATCTTCTCTACAAAGGATTTGCAATACACATATTTATTAATTTCTTCTTAAATTCCTATTGCATCTATATTACCTGATCTTAATGCAGACACAGTGAAGATGGGATGCAAGTGTATTGCACATACCAATAAGCTCTCTTTGTTTTAAATAGGGAAGCATGAAAAGTAGCTACTCTGAAAGGTCAGTTACTCAATTTCCCTATCACATGACAAAACACATTAACACATCTGCCAAGCACATGAAGAAAAAGTGCCCATGGTACAATAAGTGTGTTAAAAATAAACAAGGAGACACCATACCAAGACTTATACGGAAAATTTAGTTTTATCTCATAACATTAACTTATTTAAAAAAAAAAAAAATATGAGTGCCAAATTGTTATTTTTCAAAATTAGTAGTCACAATCCAGCAAAATTCTAAAAAATAATTCCCCAAATGTCAGTGAGATTTACATATGTGAAGGTGATACAGAACAGGCATGTGAATACCTCTGAGTACTGTATAATGCTAGACAAGAACTGTAACCTGAGCTCATGATAAAATGACCATGTATCAGGCCAAAGAAAAAAAACAGTCATAGCTGTCATCACACTGACTGGCAGGGTTTCTGACTTTCAGTAGTTTGGCTGCCTCTATCATACTCTGTCAAAGTTGCTGGGGGCATTTTTGATTCTCTACTTGCTTATTTTAAGGCAGTTGCCAGAAAGCAAAGTTAGCACAAAAGTGGTCTTATTCTCTCCTTAAACTATTGTAACTCCACTGAATTCAGAGAGGATTGTCCCAGGTTTACACCAGAGAGAGGGAAAAAAAGAACAAGCTAAAAAGAAACAGGCTTGATTGACTGCTGTGAAAATTGTTAAACATTTAAGCCTGACATTGAATAAAATTACTGAAGCTCAGTCTCATGTCACTGAATCTCAGAAACATGCCACTGGTTTCACTGAAGCTTATTTGCTGATGTGCCATCAGATAAAAGTTTGATGCAGCCGTTACTGAAAGAAAAGCATCACTTATTATTTTTAATATGGTAACTGAAAATACAGGTAGATTTCAAGATATGTATGTCCATAGGAAAAGGAATTAAATGGATTTTTTTTTTTTATTACCCTGGCAAACAGACTTTTCATTAACACTACAGTGGGAAGTAACATTTAAAGCACTGGGTCTGACATTCCTCAAGAAAATAATTTCCTTTAAAACACTTAGGCAGCAGGAGTTTCCTTAACAGTGTCAAAGTGAGGGTAGGTACAGTTTAAAGTGACAGGTTTAATCATTTCTAAATGCAGCCTTAACTTCCTTGGCTAAATGTTCCTCTTAGAACTGTACAGAATATTTGTACTCCCTATGCCCAGGTTTTATGACTGTCATTTTTTCAAGTAGCTGAATCATCACAAATTCTCTGAAAAATTTGAAGCATGGCAGAAGGTGGAAGAAAAAATAATAATTAAAAAAATTTAACTGGCCACAGCTTTATGTTATCTGTAGCAATACCTGTACCCTCCCATCAACTTGCAAAAAAATGCACGGTGGTGAGGTGACACCAGCATTTTGAAAGACATCCATTTTCAGAATGTAATAGCATATGTCTCCATTTACCAGGTTTGATTACTTGAAACTTATTGTAATGAGAGAGTTAGATCTGCCAGCTGCTGCCAGACCAGAAATCTCACTGAAGACAAAAAGCATCGTGTGAGAGAAGCTGCTAGTCTAAGAAAGGGTGAGGAGTGAGACCACGGTTGCTTGTGGTGGGGGGAAATGAAGGTAAAATGGTGAAAGGAATCAACCTGGACTCATGGAGGAGGAAAATATGGGATATCTGCTCTAAAACTGCTGCATGAAACACCCATCATGTGACTTGACAGAAGAGGAGAAGGTGGTCCAGGGAACACTAGTGAAGATGGAGATCAGTTTGAAGAGTGTGGTGGTGAAACTGGAGTTCTGGTTTTGCCTGTGGCCCACACTGTTAAAGGAGAAAGGACAGATTTACCTCTGGGGTAGCAGACACTATTGGAACAGAGGAGACTGTTCTGCAAAACCCAAGATGTTCAATCCCTCCTCCTTCCAAACACCTCTCAAAAAACCTGAGCAAATGCAACTGCCCACAAGCAACTTAAAAGTTTGATAAGAACCCTGTGAATCATCACAGACTGGAAAATGTCATTTCAAAGATACTTGCTGTGAGAGTTAGTCAAAAGTAGTCAAAGACTGATCTTCTTCAGGATGCTTATGGATGAATGCAAACTAAAGATTAAATGTCTGTTCCTAAATGTAATTTCTTTTGCAAGGATTACTTCTTAGGGATGCAGCTAAACCACACTTTTGACTGATGTGACAGTGACAATTCCAAAAGCAGAGGGTCATTTAGTTGATATCTATCTATCTATCTATCTATCTATCTATCTATCTATCTAAAATAATAAAAAAATACATTAGACATTACAATGGAAAGCATTTTGTACACAATATTTGTGTGAAACAACCGAAGAAATTATTTGTCCAAAGTCTAATCTCTGGTAAAATGTTCTATAGCAGCAGAGAGCTGATTTTATAGCCTAGTACAGTTGAGATCACAGCTGAAGAGTAAACACTTCTAGTTGAAAGCTTGTGAAATCAAAGCTGTTTTTTAAAAAATATATATATAATTTTTTCTTTTCAATTGGAACAATGTGTACCTTATACCTGAAATGACAGCCTTCTCTTATCTTTTTGCTTCATCAACATCTCATTTTATATCCTGGCTGAAAGTGCTTTTTCCCTTCCTAACTTGTACTTCCTAATTTCTGTTTCCCTTTGTTCTGTTTTCCCATTAAACTTGGTAATTGTATCATCTGAGATTTGGTTTGTATGCAAAATTCTATATAGAACATTTTATTGAATCTATTCCTACTATTATAAAAGAAGCCCCAAACTCACTTTTAAAACAGGAGGTAAAAATTCTGGGGATGAAAATCCCCCAATTTAGGAAAGTTCTAAAAGCTTTGCATTACAGCTTGTTGATCAGCTGATAATAGCCTTTATCATTCTGGTCTAAAAGTGTCACAAACATTAGGCCAGACTTGATGTTATTAACAGTCAAAAAAACCCCCAAAACAGTCTGACTAAAAATATCTGTAAGTTTTGAGGAGCAGAAAAAACTAGATATAACTTGCCACTGGGGACTTGTCTTTTAGTAAAGCTAACTGATGAAGCACAGGAACTAAAATCCTCTTCAGTCTTTCTAACCATGTGAGGTTCTGCTGCTGCTGCAAAATGCCTGTGTCGCTGAAGTCTCGTTAGCCAATTATAAATGCCAATACTTTGTGCCCTCTCTTGTTTTTCTTTGAATTCTCAGCTCAGCATTGTACAAACTTGATTCAAGCTGATGTATAATCCTGTTATAAATTCATTGCCTTTTAATTTAAAGCCTTCAGTTTAATTCTTTCCTGGATGGATCTGTCAATTCATTCACACTGAGTAGCCACACAAGGGCTTTATTTCTGGCTTTTTAATGTGCCAGTCACGGATAGACATGAGATCCAACTGCAGTATCTCAAGTGAGCTTCTACAGTACAAATGTTCACACAACTGCAAGAGACAAACTTCATTTCATCTGGTGAGCCTTTGGTTGACACTAAGATTAAGAGTTTAACAATTGCAATGGTCTGCCCTGTTGCCATTTGAGAGTTTCTTGCTTTACCATGCTATGAAAGAGAAATAAAGGACTGTCTGACTGCCTAACATTTTCTCATCTCCTGAGTGTTGCGTGTGATTAAAAGGCAGGTGGGGTGAGGAGATTTGGGATCAGTCATACAAAATATCCAAATCTTTACCCACAGGAACCTTGCCCTTCGGCTATCAAAGCATCTTCCTTTCAGACTGTGGCTGAAAATCATTCATTTAATCTGAACCTGATAGAAAATAGAAAAAATGCTAAGTAAACACAGCAGTAAATTAGTACTTTTGAGTATTCTGGAAACTAGTCTGCTTTTTTGTCACAGTAAATCCTTGTGTCATCAATTTTTCTTTCTTTTTCTAGGATTTAATACCCTTATAGCTGATTTTATTTGTTTTTTGTCTTTTGGGAGAACTTTCATTTTTACTTTTTACCATTGAATACCCCATCTCATCTGAAAAAAAAAAAAAAATCTTTGTCAATTTTTTGTTCCTCTTTGGGGAAACAGACAAAGCAATGTGTTTTTAAGTTCCTGAGAAAGCTAAAAATATTCCATAATGCCTCCAGTGAAGTGCAATAATTTGAAGGAGTGGATACAATGCCTTTGGTAGAAGATTAAAACAGCATCTCCATAGGATAAAAAAAATATTTCTGGTCTTATATACCCGTGATTATGATGGTTATTATTAAACTGTCACATCACATCAATGGGTAAACAAGTAGCTATGCCCAGATCATATTAACTATTGTGACAGCTGTAAATGCTGCAGTAATGACTCTCCTGCGGGCAACAGAACAGATAAGAAAATGAAGCTCCATGGGTTTACTACACATTTACAGGTGATTCTGCAACAGGTTAGACAATCTCTTAAGTAGGAACAGCCTGCTTGCCTTAGAGGTAATGTAGTGCCTAAACAGCAGCCTGAGCTGTATGCTACTGAGCATTCATCAGTAATATAACACTTTATTTTAATGTTATTTAATAAAAAGGCAAATGCAATAGTCACAATGGAAGTGGTTCTTCAAAGGTGATCCGTAAAGGGAGAAAAAGATCTGTCTATGTCTCTGCTTTGTTTTTGATGTATCATTTGTCTGTTTGTTTGTTTTTACAGGGTGGGATGTAGTTGCTTTGTTTAAGAAAAGGTTGCATGCCTTAAAAATATCAGGAATATCAAATGCAGTTTTCTTCCCCTGCATACACCAGTAGCAAAAGTACAAAGATGTGTCCCTATGCAATTAGTATTCTTTCACAAGCCTTCCCAGTTCTGTGTCTTTCTGCTTGCTAGCTCAGCAAATGCCATGCAAGGAGGAAATAATGATATGTGCCCTATATTCACATTACTAGGGGTGATGATTTCTGAGACTGCAATTAGAAGTCACGCCCTGGAGAGCCCCAAGTAGATGAGGAGAAGACAACTTTTTTGTGCTTGCCAACCAATACTGCAAAAAAGAAAAGGTCAATAATATTTGAGCCTCAGAATCTTAATTAGCTAATTATGGTTCCCGCTTGCTTCAAGAAGAGTTCTATAAAAATACAAAACACAAAAAATAAATGAAAAATGTTATGAAGCGGTGGAATTAATTCCATTTTTGAGGGGGTATTTTTTAGGTTTTTTAACTGCATTTTTGATGTGTCTTGCAAATCTACCTCTGAACTCAGATTCATTTAAATAATTTAACAGAAACTTTAATATTTCAGTATAACTGTTTTTAAAACTTTATATTAAACAAAATAAACACCTGAATGAATCCTTTTTTATTAAAAAAACATAGTGCAGAGATTTCCTAAGTGCTATTTCCTATTTGACATATGGTTGCTGTCGAAGTGCCCTTTACTATCTTCTGCAAATTACCTAGAAGACTAGGCTATAGATTTTATAGTCACAGTTATTTAAGGATACATAGAAGAATATTCATATCTACAGCAGTTCATAGAGGTATTTGGACTGAAAGAAAAAGAGAATATATTGATTTTTCTGCATTGAACATCAATATAAGGTACACCATGAAGGTGTATTTATTAATGAATGCTGATTTTTGAGGTCATTCTTATAAGAAATTTAAGACTTTTACACAATTTCATATTGCATATTATGAAAAGGGAATACAAATAACTATTTATTCTTGAACAATGAAGGATCAGAAGTTGAAAGAGCAGACAAAGAAATGTCTGCAAGGTACTATTTTGTCAAAATAGTGTGATTTCCACAGTATTGAAAGGTTTTGTGAAAGAAAGGGGCAAAAAGGAAATTTTTAAATTGAAAATAGCTAAATATTGGATTCTGACTTACCTATATTTGTATTAAATATATTTTAATTAATATGAAATATGCATTTATTAAAGAACTGACTTGATCTTTAAGCTACATAACAATGTTTTCAGCTGCATAGTACAAAAAGCAAACAAGCACTTAAACTGTCATGAATCAGAATGTTTTGGAATTTCAATACAAAAAAATGTTCAGCACTAAATTTAGAATTGTTGTTTTTTTTTAAAAAAAAAACACCCAACACTTAAAATAATGAGAATATGTGTCTTACACTTTTTAGATTATCAGGTGAAGAAAGCACGGTTGCATGCAGATAGGTATCTCTCCACACAGACACAGAGGAAGGTGTTTTACATACGACATGAGTTTCACAATGCTACTTGACTTGGAGAAGGCATGGCTTCTGAAACAAAAGGCCTGTTTCCATATGCCTTGCGGTAAGTAACGTAAATACCTCCTCCAGTGTTAACTGAATACTTAATATTTGCTCTTCCATGCACAAATGAGTGTGTACCAGAATATGCAATGTATTCTCTAATTTAAATGGTGTTCTTTCATTGACATTTCTCAGATATTATTCCATGAGTTCACACAAACTGTCAACCTTTGTTACATACACACTTCTCTCTCCCCTCCTCTTCTCAAACCCTGCCTACAATAGTTGCACCAGGCTTGCTTCTGCAGTGCTCAACCCATCATGCTCACCCTCTTTCCTCCAGACTTCCTCTCATGCAGCAGCAGTTCCTGCCACTCAGTTCATTTGCCTTTGCTGCTGCAGCTAGGTTTAATTGAATAACTGAACTTCATTACCTACGTAAATCTTTTTCTTCCTTCCCCCCTCCCCCTCAGTTAAGAAGTAAGTAATAGCATTAAATCACCTGCACTTTATTCAGCATTCTTACGGGAGTAATGATGTACAGGGAAGAGAAGGAGTAAAAACACTGGGGCCATGGCAAACCTCTGAACAACTGGCCGTAACATGTGTAAGAAACACAAACAAGCAGAACTACTTTTTGCCACTGCTGCCATTTAGTAATTAATCTCTACATCTCTCATTTTGTTATTTGATAGATTTGAACACACCAGTGCACTGACATCTGGAAATTGGAAACTCTGGGTTAGTATGTTTTACCCCTGCATCTTTTCACCTCCATCACAATGCCATATAAATCAATACAGGAGTGACACTTTACTGCTCAAGGATATGAGTAATTGTGACACTCACTCCTAGGACTCCAAAGCCTCTGCAAGGCCAACTACAGACTCTCAGCACTCAAGAGCATTTCAGCTCTGCCACTGCTTAGAAATCCAGTGATGGGTAGGGCCATAAAGCAATTTGATTTAGTTTAGATAAGCTGATATTAACTAAACACTATATTTTCTCCTGTTCAAATGTAACCTACACTGTCCTTGCAAGGTTCCTTTCTAACATTTCCCCATGGGGTGAGATTATTTCCATAGTACATGGTGTTTTGAAGCAGGATCCAATCGTCCATATTTGACACAAGCCAGGATATCTCTTTCCATTGACTGTGTAGGAGCTAGGCTGGATGACCTCAGCTGAGGATGTCTCTGTTCATGTTAAAACTTCTTGGCCAGCCTACCATTCTTACTGATCATTTCTCTAACTGAATCCACTTCAATCCTTCCTGAGCACTCCCATCCCTTTGGGCAGGTCTTATTCCCAGGGCAAAATGACTCAGCATGCTGCTGTCGCTACTGATGCTGCACAGGGAGGAGAGACACCTCCTCAGCACTAAACACCTGCCAGGAAGACACCTGGTTCTGGGTGCTAGGAAAGGGGACTGAAGGTAGTACATGGGACTGGGGCATTTCTCTGCTACCACATGGAGAATGAGATGAGAGCCGTGACAGAGCACTGGAACAGGCTGCCCGGAGAAGTTGTGGAGTCTCCTTCTCTGGAGATATTCAAAACCCACTGTCCTGGTTTTTGCTAGGATAGGGTTAATTTTCTTCTCTACTAGCTAGAAAGCACTGTGTTTTGGTCTCAGTGGGGATTGTTTTGAGAAGAAACATTGATAACTACAAGGACAAGCTTGGGCAGTTTCCAAGAAGAGAGGACTGGAAGGGAGGGGTGGAGAAGAAAAGTGCAGTAGTTAGTAAACCCCAGAACTGACAGTTGGATATGCCAATAAGATATTCCATATCGTATGTCAGGTTTAGTTTATTAACCAGGATTGACCAGAAAGGGGGAGATTCTCTCGAGAACTGCTCGGGCTCACTTTTCTGATGTTGTGATTTCGGTTTTGGGGTTCGTTTTTGCTCCTCCAGTATCATAATCAGCAGGTGGTGAGCAATTGTACTGTGCATCACCATACATACATATAGCTGTTATCATTATTACTCTTATTCTTATTTTTTTAAATTCTGTTTTACTCTAATTATTAAATTGTTCTTAGCTCAACCTACAAGTCTCCTGACCTTTACCCCTCCAATTCTCTCCTCAATTCCCTGGGTAGGGGGGAAGGGGGCAAGGAGGGGGGCAGGGCTCCAAGTGACTGTGTCTTGTTTGGCTGCCAGCTAAGTTAAACTATCACACCCGCCTGGATGCAGACCTGTGTAACTTGCTCGAGGTGAACCTGCTTTGGCAGTGGGGTTGGACTAGATGATCTCCAGAGGTCCCTTCCAACCCCTACCAGTCTGTGATTCTGTGATAAGGGGCAGGGTGCTTCCATGCTCTTCTGGGGCAGGTGTGTGACCGCTTCTCGGCTGGCTCCTCTGTTCCCTCCCTGCTCCTGTGAGGATGCTGCTTCGCTCCTGGCTCCATGGGCTGCTGCTCTGTGCACACTGCAGCACCTCCACATGTGCTTGTGTGCCTGTGGTGGGGGTGAGGGCTCGGCTTTTCCTCTCCTGAAATCCCCTCATCTGTGTCTCCTCCTGCCTCTGCTGTCTTCAAACTTAAGAGATCACCCATATCAAGAATGAAAATGCACAGAAATACAAATCTGGATGCTACCTAATCTTGCCAGACTGGTTGCAATCAGGATTTGTCCTTGACACATGGCTATAAGAGGACATCTGTTGCAAATTTTACATGACCAGTAGAAAGACTTCACCCAGGCACAGCTTAGGTCTCTGCCCAAGATGCCTCTGTGAACCAAATGGATTTCTGACTGTGAAGAAAGTGATCAGGTCCAGGACAGGGCATTGCTAACCTGTGCTTGGGATTGCTTCGTAGTGACAGACTACAGAGAGGAGTGACTGGCAGCTCAATGTGTAGGGTGCTTAGAAAAGGAGCTAGCAGAGGCGCTGCAAGGTTGTGGGCTGCAAAGAGCACTGTGTCAAAAGCTAGCTGCCTCGCGAGGCGCTGAGCAAGAAAAGAGCTCCAAAGCTCAGATTGGCCTGAAGTGATGACATTCATCAGAATATACAATAGAGGTCCTCCAGTAGAGCTTTTCCAGCAGTGGTGACATTCATCAGAATATACAATAGAGGTCCTTCAGTAGAGCTTTTCCAGCATGTTTAAAACTGTCAGAAAGTGTATGGAAAAGCTGGACTGTATTTCTTGACTGTTATCAGTCAAGTGAGGGAGTAATGTGAAACAACCTTGCAGCTGTGTAGATGGCAGTGCTCTTACACAAAAGCAGTGACACACCATCTGAAAATTAAGAACTTTCATGCCTGAGGATTTAGATGGAAAATCAGCACTCTGTATACATTTTTACCTTATGAACAGGTGTGTCAGCTCATGAAGCTGACACAGCTAACACAACAGCTGTATGTTATTCATTGTTTTCTGTTCCAGGCCAGTATTAAGAAAGAAATGCAACATTCATGCTATCAGAAAGATACAGAGCAAAATCATTTTGTATCACTCTGGCTGGGATGTTCACCTATGTATAGATGCTTGTTTTCTTTTGAAGCATTACAAGGCTAAAGCAATAATAGTCCTGGGAAACTCAGACAAGTCCAGGACTTACTTACTAGATGTCCTAGTTACTGAACTGTAAGATTCACCTCCTGAGCCACGTGATTTCTGCACTAAAGAAGTTATGCACTGTCTTCACTTGAAAAAATAAAGTAGCTCTAACAGCATTTTCAGGGAGTCCTATCTGAATGGTTTGTGCTAGGCATGCTTTGAACACATTCACTAGATGCTCTTAGGAGACTTAGGCTTCATTCCACCTGCTTCCTGGATTTCAACATCAGAAAAGGCATCTCATTGCTCACACCAAAGCAGGCAAAGCAAAGAAAATTGCTAGTTTCCAGAAAATACACAAAAGGTAAAAACAAGATGCCTACAAATTTTGGATACCTGCAGGAGTATAGTAAAAGAGACCTTTTTTTTAGATGGCTTTTTGGATGTGCATGCTTAAAGCCAACCTATCTTCTGTTTAAGACATGGACATCAGTATTTTGACTGTGGCTTCTCCTTTCTGAAGCTAACAATAATTTTGTGCATTAAACATCTTATTCACTGATTGTCCATTAAATATATATGGAATAATGTATTTAGGAAGTATGACTTCTGAATCTGTTTTTCATAGACCTAAGATATTATAAAGTCTACAAATACAATGATGTATAGTGTCTGCTAGAATCCATTAGAAAACTGTACAGGAAATAGGTGTAATTTACCAAGAAAACAAAATCAAAGATTTACTAGGAGTCACTTTTTTAATAAATATGGAAATTAAAAGTCTAGATTATCCTTTTGGCTTTACTATCTGACTGTACAGCTGAAGTAGAATAGCACCTTTCATAATGCAGAAAGCATAAAACTACTGACATTTCCATCAGTAAATGGCAGATTTTGATGTATGTCATTTTATACTATATGAATATTACATGATTAGAATTATTAATGAATCACAACTGGGTAAATGTTAACATATTTTTATTTATAATAAAGCAATGTATTGAAATATTTCTGATTTTTATCTTGTATCATACCATGATTGAACATTAGATTTTAGTCCTGATCTATTTATACTTCCTACATGCAGGTTTTAACCAGAAAATACTAGTTATTAGCACTGCCATCCAGCTGCAATTCAGTCAGATTGCTTATTTCCTCTTGGTGCCCTGTTCAAGGTGATAAAGCCCAGTATCGTCCAAATACAGCTGGACGCTACTGTATGTTCACCCTGCTAAATTGACTCTACTCTTACTACCAAGTAATGAATTATTCTGACTTCTGATTTAGAGGATCCTCAAGTGTAGGCTTGAAGGTTTATCAGTACATATGGGAGATGCATCAAGGATCATGCTGAAGTTTCTGACTATGTTTTAAAAGAAAGTAAACTTCAGGAAATGGTAGATCATGTTTACATAGGCTTGATTTACACAGACTGTTATGTTGTACAGTATGCACTCTTTCTTGTTTATTCACAGGCGGAATTAGTCCCCAGTGCTCACGAAGATCCCACAATACAATCATATGTGATCCTGTCACAGTAAGGTCAACAGTAATTTGATTGTATCTTTTGTAATATTTAATAGCTTAGTGCTGAAACTATAACCTCAACTGAATTTCAAATTTTGGTTTTAAATGTTTTTCAATTTGTCTGTAAAAGCTGTGATTGTTTCAGTTCTGTATCAGAAACTGTCATTGAAATATACAACATACCTTCCAGCAGCATCAAGCCAGCTCTCTTAGCTATTCAGGTTTTCTGGATGACACTGTGTAGTTACTCTTAAACTGTTTAGCTGAGCTGGGAAAACCTAATCTATTTTTAAATGGCCAAAAAGCAAAGATAAAAATCAAATTAACAAAAAGGTACTTTTAACCTTCTCTCAGAAATGCTACTGACACTGAATTAAAAGCCCTTTAGTTTGAATTTTGTTTTTCAACTTGCTTCCTATTAGTTTCTGCCTTCTATGGTCCTCAGATGATTTGGAGTGAGAACAGTTGCTCATTAAGTTGCAATGTATTGCTGTCTTCACTTACACACTACTACTATCAGCTTTGAAGTACAGAATCAGACATGAAAATTCAAACTGCTTGTTAGTCATAACAAGTATAAACTATATCAAATCAAGACACTAGCATACAGAAGGTAAAAGAATCACATTACCACATTAACTTCAGCTTGGTACAGACTAGGACTATAAAATAAAACAGGAGTTGGCTCATGTTTTCTTATTTATAGGTAATTACTATTTGTAACTCTTCTAGATAAACGTTTCTGCAATGTCATGTTCATTCATGAGACATACTGAAAGCATAAAAACTCCTCATTTATATAAGGTGATCAGCATGTGACTCTGAAAATTACCTTATTATACACCTATATGACTTTATATTTTACTTGACTAATACATAATACGCACTCCGACTTTTTATTTAGCATTTTATAAAGGAGTTAATATAAGATTCACATAAAAAGAAGTAGTTGTCATTGTCTAGAATGACAACATACAGCAAGTAATTTGTACTCCTGTAGTAATTGGATGCGAAATATAATGAGTCCTGAAGTTGTCCTAAGACTGTTTTTAAGGTGACAAAACTAAGTGTGTGGTAAGTAAAAAATGTAGCTGCTGTAAAGCTACAAGTTTAGACAACTTTCTGAAATACTGTCTCCACCCCGTGTCACCCCTATATTAGATTAGAGACCCAGAAACGTTCCTCTGATCTTAGAGTTGTAACAAGAACATTATAGTACAGTGGGTTATAGCAGGATGATAGATTGCTGCATTTATCCTGCATATTAAATTTGCTGATTATCTATGATCCAGTATATTTCAGCTTCTGACCATCTGTTAGAAAAAGCTTGGAAGCTTCATTATTGGGTAATTGTTTCATAATTATTCTGAGAAGATGTCTAATGTAAATTTTCTCATTTAAATTATATTATAAATTATTGAAGAAGTTTTTAATCTACTTGCTTTTTGCCTAATTGTTTTCAGCCAACATCTGTCATGTATGAAAAGCTAAAAAGCATGTACAAAGCCACATATGTATCAAGATTCTTCCCAGTAAACACAGCAAACGTCCGGTAACAGTTGGTATCCACACAGAAAAAGACACTAACCATATTGAATACCCTCTTCCAGCTGTTGATGCAGAGATTTAGCCTAGGGAGTTGTTTACAAACGTATTTGGCTATTTTACCATCTGGTATTTACTGACTCTGGGTGCAGTCCTGTTGGTAGTCATGTTATTCATCCAAATCAAGTCTATAGGAACTAATTCCAGAGGCGTTAGCTGGGATCAATTATGTTAGTCAAACAGAGAGAATTTTAGTATCTTTAAAGAAACCTATAGGTGTGAAATGTTCAAACTTAGCAAAAAGAGTCAAGTTCCTTTGAGCACTATCTTTGCTGAGATTAAAGATTTTTTTTCCTCCCTGTGAGACATTTGGTTTTCTTGCTTAAAGCTTTCAGTCTTTGGCTAAACATTGGCTCAGTAAATGAAATCATTCACCATTTATTTAAAAACAGTTTAAGAATTTATTCTAATAAAATCTTCCTGTCAAAAGAGTCAGAAGGTAGGAAGAGAACTGCTGAAGAATGTGAAGAAAGGTTGCATATTTAACCTAACTTGACTACACATACGATGTTTTAGAAACTACCCTCAGTATTCCTCTAAAACAGGTAGTAACTT
Source organism: Antrostomus carolinensis (assembly GCF_000700745.2). Taxonomy (NCBI): domain Eukaryota; kingdom Metazoa; phylum Chordata; class Aves; order Caprimulgiformes; family Caprimulgidae; genus Antrostomus; species Antrostomus carolinensis. Next base: position 21,769 of record NW_010320968.1, on the reverse strand, counting down.
CAACTTAGGAAAAAGTAAAACATAAAAAAAAAAGTAAGTATATGTGAAAAAATTTTTATTTTTTTTCCTAAGAATAATGCATACCTGAATACTTCAACATTTGTATATGCTGGAGATATTTCACTTTTAGTTTGTTATATAAGAAGCACATGGAGGAAACAGATGAATGCTGGAGTAAAATAAGAAAGGCTAATATACTCCTGTAAACAATATGAGATGGATACAAGTAGTTGGCTTTGGAGTGCAAACGGTAGTTAAAAATAAAATATGGTATAATGTGGAAATTAAAAAATAAGTGAATTCAAAGCAATACTTCTGGTTGTTTTTCTGAAACTATCCAAGATAATGAGCTGCCACATCCGTATGTGCGTTGGAAGTGTTGGACAGATAGTTGATCAGAAAGGTGATAGAAAGCCAGTGAATACTGGAAGGGACACTCTAACCCAGAAGTTTTATAATGTGGCAGATGATAGAAAAGGAATACCAGTTTTTGTAGAATGGGGAAATAGGAATATTTGTCAGGAATTAGTGACAGGATTGTTTCTAAACATCATTGGGCTAATGCTAATATCTTTACTAGTCATACTGTCATGTTCAGGGACTCCTAAGAACAGAAGGAATTAATTACTATACTTTTCCGATTTTCTGAATAAAATAGATTAGGCTCACGAATCTATAACACCTCTATCAAAACCAAAAATGACTGGGAGAAAAATTCTGGGAAGTTCACAGGACAACTTGGAGCTGGGAATTGTACTGTCTTCTTAGTGCATACATAGTTTGAGATATTGCCCCTCCTATTTTCACCCTGAATTTATCAAGCTTTGTATAGCAGGTTGACTTCTTTTGTGATACTACTCACTAAATTTCAAGAGACATAAGCTGTCAAAATTTATCTTTCCTCCATTACAGGTGCTTATGGGCTGTAATCAAGACACATCTTGGTCATTTCTCTGTATTAAACTAAAGAGGCTGAAACTCTTAAAGAGTTTGCATAAAGGTATTTTTCCCACAACTACAGTTCCTCTAAAGTTGCTTTTAATTCTGAAGCCTGAACAGAGTCCATCCCATTACTCAGTGTCCCAGCAATGGTACCTATATTCTCTTGGGGATAAATCCTTGTCATCATCCTACATCTAATATTTCCCTGTTTCCAGTGTTGCACTAGCTATTTGAATAAGAGCAAACAGCTTAGAAGATAACATGCAATAAATTGTGCCTAGTAGATTCTCTCAGGCTGCACCAGTTGAATGTTTGCTGGTTTGTTTTTCAGCCTTGCTGGCAAAGCTTTCCCCAACAGACAAATTAAATGTTAAGCTTTCTACAGCAGTACTTCAGAGTGTCTTGAGTCCTCTGGAAACATGAGTATGCAGCCTTTATTAGATCTGAAATAGATGTTGGATCAATTTTTAAAGTAAAGCTTAATCTCCTTGAAGACAAAAGACTAACACAAATAATCTTTATTCTTATAAGGGCTTGTAACAAAAATAATTGCATATGGAGTAGGAATTTCTCTTTGTAAGTTACCAGCAGATTCCATCACCTTAAGGGACAAATTATGCCCATTCCTTCAGTTGCTTCTAGGGTAGAACTGAACTTATAAATATGTATGGACATGCACCATATATGGTCATAAACATCATAAACTCTGAGTACACAGTATTTTGTTATTTGTTATACAAATTCAGTAGTTTTGACAGAACCACAAGTAAATCTCCACTGTACATCTATAAGCACCTTCAAAACAAAATTCCAATTGGAGAACAAAATCCATTTGTTTGAAATTAAAGACACTAAAGAGTTGGTCCTAAACTAGTAAATTTCCTACAGATGAAATAATTTTCATTCAGATGTCTAGCCATCTTGCAGGTTCCTACTGGGGGACTTCTATGCCAATAGAAAGATTAGAATTAGAATTAAATTAGAATTAGGACTATATCATTAGTTAGGACAAAACCAAGAGTATTAGATTTCATGAGAAAACTTCCTTCATGGGTCATTAATATAACCTCAAGGCGAGGCTCATACTAGAACTGACAATGGCCTTTCTAATTGCAGAGTCTCTATACATGCTCAATTAAAACCTATTTTCTACCACACTATCTGACACATCTAATATTAATAAGGCATGAAGGGAATACTGCCAGTTTACCAGTGTGATAGCACTCAAACAAATCCTGTCCTGGTAGAAACTGAGAAGAAAATATGTGCTAATAGTTAAAGTATTAGTTTTAGGATCATATACACAGTTAGTTCAAATTCAGCTTACAAATTTGGCAAACAATTATTGGTCTCCAGCTTTCTTTAATAATCAATTTCATGTTATTTGTCCATGTAACTTGGAAGTCTCATGAGGTCCGAATAATGTTTTAAGGATAAAGTAAAAGTATATGCTAAAACTTTGTTTTTATTTCAGACTAGTTGGAGGACAATGTCTTTTTGTCCATTGAAACAGACTCCTTTTTAATATGAGGAAAAAGTTGAGAAGAACAAAATACTGTAGTGTTGTTTAGAGATGAAACACGGAACATCAGATGGATTAAAAGCCAAATTCTGTGAAGACCACAAGCATGTGCTTAAGAAAAATATTTTGAACAGTCCAAATGACTTTCTGACACTTGTGATGAGCCTGTAAGCAGAACCCAGGCTTGTTCCAGTCCAGCAGAAACACTTTTATTATGCACATGGAACAAGGACTGCAGTCATCTATTAATTGCTTAAACCTCTTGAATCTATGTTAAGCCAGCTTCTGAAGTCTCTTGTATTTTGTAGTCTCAGTAAATACAGACGACATACTAAATTTAGACACTTAACAGCACCTGTTTGGTCCATCATGTGCTACTCACTCCCTACTTTCTCACTTGTGAGTAGTTTAGTCATCCCAAGCATAGTCTGACAGAAAACTCCTTCATGCAAAGATACATATTCTGACTCTCATTTTAAGAGAACTCCACCTTTTCATCCTTGGGTTTAAAAATAACCAGCATTTATATTTGTGCGTCACACTGAAAACCAATGCAGCAGCTTCCCCTGCTGGTTACTGAGGAGATTAACTAACAGACATCCCTCACCTTGCCTGGTACCAGCCCTGCTGCTTCTACACGGATGCACGGCATTAAATCAGAGAGCTGCATGAGGGCAGTCACATGTCAACGTTTTTCACAGGGTAACAGTTCATCGGTGGACACTGAGATGCTTAGTACCTGTCAGAAGAAAGAAATAAGAATGCCGGTTGAAATGCTGTTTAGAACTGCTCTGAGGAATTCTGTGCTGTTGGAGCCATTTTAATATACTGGCCACACTTGCATGAACATTTTAGTCTGCCAGGACATGACAGTGTATTTTAGCTACGTGACTAGTTATAACAGACCTGCTTTCTTATTTTAGGGTCAAAGACATTGTGTTAAAGAACTAAAAATATCTGTATGCATTTTTATGCTTTGTTTCATCAATAAAATCATTCTAACTCCTTTTCTGAGTAATTTTTAAAAATATTAAATTATGTACTTTCTACCAAAATGAATGGGAATCATACAACATTCTCTGCTCTATAACTTGGAAAGTATCACTGTACTCATACATGGATAAGCTTTGACACTGCTGTCCGCAGGACAACATCCTCTCAACCGTTCTGTCTTCTGTAATAAAGCACACAGCAAATCACCTGTAGGGCAAAAGATAATGGACCCAATGGTGCAAATGGTGATGGCCAAGACTTTCTCATTTAGCTTAATGGAAAACCGCAGGACCTTAGCAGCCCACAGGAATGGCACTGTGTAATATCTCACACAAGGTCAGGCCAAACATTTCAGACAGACAGGGGATTCAGCTGCTATGAAATTTTTAAGCTTTCTGTAATCATATAATCAGTTGTTTATGCCTACTCACTAAGCTAGTAATTGATCATGATTATTCTACAGGGTCATGCAGTGTCCACTTTGATCAGACGATTACCAGAAAGCTTTTACTATTAAATGTTATGTTTATTAGTATATCTTTATGACCCCCTTCATTTAAAGCTGCAGAGGATGAGGAAGGAAATTTAAGACAGCCAACATCTGGCAAATCAAAACTGTATTTTATCGAAAACTGCAATTTTCTTTTTTTTTTTTTTTAAATATCATTTTTCCTTTACAGTGCTGAACTCCTCTGATGCCTTGTTGCTGGCAATACTATTTCAAAGCCACTTTGAAAGTGGGAAGGTCCTTGTATTCCCCTCCATCAGCCAAAAGCAATGAAGCATTACAATTCTCTGCCCATTCTATTAATAGACTTGCAACTGAAGCAGAAGAAATTCAAGGACTTTTCTTTCCTGACACATTTTACAATATCTCTAAGCAACATAGCAGAAATCAAGGCGCAAAGCTTACATGTCTTTTCTGATGAACTAGGGCATTTTTTTAAGAAGCTGAAAATTAATTACACATATTTCCTAATTCCTTTGGTAATGTCTAGGAGTAACATGGTCTCAAGCATTGCAGCACTTCCACAGCACACTAAGTATTCCGTTCAGCATTCAGTGTCAGAAAAAAATATTACAACAGTTATTTTCCAGAAAGCTAATGTGGTCCTGTTCACACCTAAGTGAAGAGATTTTCTTCTGCAAGAACAAGTAGAGTCAAATGTTAGGGTATGGATAGATCACAGAATATAGCCTGAGAAAACAGAAATAATGGTGGGCTTGCCAACAAAAAACCTAGTGGCAAAAAATTCCAGGTTTTGTTAGATATCTTTTCTTAGAAACTGTAAGGTCTATGTTTCCTACCCATATATTAGATATATTTACTCATGCTTGTGACATTGATTATTACTTTTTTAATATTAAATTATTTCCTGTAATATGCAGAAACTCCATGCAGGACATCACTGTAATCTTGTATACAACTGAAAATAGCCCTGACACATTCTGGTCTGTTTTGCTTTTTGCCACATGTATTTTTCCCACAACTGAAGTCAGTATCTGCTCATAGAAATTGAGCAAAAAGTATGCTTTATGTGGCGAAAAGATTTAGGAGTTTCTTCCATTGTTCTTTCTAGTTAGACATGCATTAGTTACAGATAAATTTTGGGGAGACATTTTCAGAGATTCTTATTGGTTTCCAATATCCCAAAGGTTTGAAAAGCTGTATTGGTTTCTTCTTGATGCAACAGATAAAATGCCAGGTCAATATACAATTTTGAAGCTGGAGTAAGTTAACACTTTTTTATATTTAGGCTAGGGCTATCCATGTTTCTTGTGAAGATGCTGATTTGAGCAATCTGAATGAAATTTGTAGGAATGAATACAGTTGCTGGAGTAAATAACTTGGAAAAAGTACCAAGAGACCAGTTTATAAACATGCTTAAAACCCCAGCTAATCTTTCAATAGCCCTGTAAATATTTCTTCTTAACAGTGAGCCACTTTAATTACACAACAAAGCAGTCCTCCCACAGTGCTATTTAATATATGACAAACTGACATTTAATTTAATTCTACTCAAGACTTTCTTTCTTGATGGTATCCTTTTATACATTAATTTGTTTTCCTTAAGCATCTAGGAAAAAGTAAACATTTAAGATAAATGAAGTTCTGCAAGTCTCTAGAAAGTGTCTGAATTAAGTCCAAGTCACAGTAACATCAGTAATTACAGTGATGGCATAGACAGGTTTGAACATTGGTTGGTTTTTTTTTTTCATTTTGGAAAATGATCCCTCTGCTTTTGTTCAGAAAAGAAAGAATAAAGTATGTTAGTATAAATTTTCTTATCTTAAACAACAACAACTACACATAAACAATTTAACTTGGGTCCTGTTTTTTAGTTAAGCAAATTTACCTTTGTCAGTACATTAAAGATATTACACAGTACATTATCAGTTAAGGACCCTTGTCAGGTAGAGTCAGTCTTTAAACAAAATTCTGGCCCTGGCTACACAATTCTATCTTGATAATACATTAAGAACTTGACAATTGCACTATATGGATGTAACTGAAGGCAATATGTAACCCCAAAGAGACACGATGAGTTTATGGGAGTTAACTCCTATTAAAATGAATGAATGTTGTGTAGCTAAATCCTCAGTTCATGTTTGAGGAGTTCAATCACAATGCGAGTACTTGATGGGAAAGCAGTAATCTTACCCACCATTAAAACAGAGAAAGGTCACAGCCTCTGTATGTTGTTAGTATTTGGACAAACAGGCCTACTGAAATCCACCTCCTCACAGACCAACCATTCCCTCTTTCAGCGCACAGTCCCATTTCAGCTTGCTTTCAGCAAACGTGGCTGCCAAGACTCCATCTCCTGCCTCAATAGTTAGAGATATAATAACGGGATAGTAGTGAACGTCAAATCTCTGGAACAGTTGGCACAGAACAAACGAGATGCAAAATAAGGCTGAGCAAGACTGTTAACATCTTCTAATGTCTGAGTCATAGATGAGAACATAAAATGAATAAAGAAAGGAAATTAAAAATAATTTTTAAAAATAAGAAAAAAATGGCTAAGTAGGAAAGGGGGAAAAAAAAGCTGAAGACCCTTTCAGTGAGCTGTATTCAGGCTGGCTGGCTCTTAGTTATTACACGAGGCAACTGGTGTACTAAGAGGCAGAAAACTCAAGAACCCAACACAGACCAGAAAACAGACGTCTCTGGAAGGAGAAAGTATGACAGAAAATGTCTTTGAGTACCACAAGCCTGGTTTTATCATCACCTGAACCAGGTGAACGCTAGGAGAATTCTGGTGACAAATGGGGATTGTGGGAAAATATTATTGGATGTTGGATTAAGTCACAGAATCATGGAACAGTTGAGGTTGGAAGGGACCTCTGGAGGTCACCTTGTCCAACCTGCCCTGTTCAAGTAGAGCCACGTACAGGACTATGTCCAGACAGCAAATAGCAGTAAATAATATAATAAAGAGCAAAGAGAAAGGAAAGTTGGAGTAAAAGTTGCATTTCTTTAGGCATGATTTTAAGTCAGAATCTCAACATAATAATTTATCAGACTCCATTTATTTCTTAGCAGGCTATTCTCTGAAGGTCATCCCTTATTTTACTCATTTTGGACCTCATCATATATAAGCAATTTTCTTTACAAGACTTTGAGTTGCACAAATATTTACAAGTCCACTGAATTTTAAGTGACTCAGCATTTCCAACTCTTCATCCCTTAGAAATAAGCCAAGTTACCCACATCTCAGACAAGTTCTCTCTCCTGTCTCACTCTCCTCCCACCCCACTTTTCTTTTAATATCAATTCCATTATATGTCTATCCTGGAAAATTAGTAGAAGTGACTATACCAAGACAAATACTGTGTTAAATACAATTTTTCTCCCATATCAGCTGTGGAAGGACAGACATTTTCCCCTTTGTTATTTAATGCCTACAAAAGAGCTCGAAGAACTCAAATGTAATAATTTCTTTTGGGGGTTGATTTTTTTAAAAGAGAATGTTTAATTCTCACCCTAATGACTATCTCTAAATGAAGAACTATATTAAAAGTTAACAATTATAAAGGTCAGTCTAATATCAGATAAATATTTATTTGCTAATCCTGACAGAGGAACAAATGATTATTTCTTTTTGTTCCTCTCACTCTTTGCCTCCTTCTAGTAGGCATAAATAATTTTTTCTCAAAGATTCTCTCATACTTAGATGTGATGTCAGGTTCTGGACACAACAGTATCTCTCTCTTTCTATATAGTATAGTTATCTCTTTTCTCTTTTTTTCTTTTTTTTCTTTTGTTAAGTGCCTTTTAGCCTGAGCAGTGAACTTCTGGAAACAGTTCTGCACTAACTTATATCTGCCTGATTATATTGGCCAAAGTTGCATCACCGCACCTTTCAGTGCTAATAAAACTAATGAAATGTACAAAGAATTTAGACTTCATAATTTTTCAATTTGTGGTGTGAAATTCAATGTGCCAGTAACATTTGGACTGATTTTGCTTATCTAACCTACAAAAAGGTAATTCTGAAAAAGCTACAGCAGATGTGCTTGTACAGCATGTCATGGGGAAGAGTGTAAAATGCTTTATTCATTAGATCCTGTTAGAACCCATGCCTTATTAAAGCACTGATGTCTCAAAAGGGTTTACAGTAGCTGTTACTGAAAAATAACCCTTCCCTCCCAGCAAAAGCACTAAGAATTGAGAAACGTAAATAAAAGCTTCTGCTCTCTGAGGGCAGCATAATAGCATGTATTTAACCACCCTCTAAAGTTTCCTGAAATAGTGTAAAAAGTATGCTACATTAATACAGCAAACCACTTTAAGGTATTTGATATTATTAGACATTTTTCAATGCCGTGGTAGTTAAAGCTGTACACCAAATTCAGCAGAATTGTAGTCAATGAAGAACCAAAGAGAAACAGCAGAGGAAAACAAAATATCTCTAACTCACACAGGTTTTGCTTGTCTGATATTAGTATATGCTTCAGGCAGACACGATGATCACATTTTTGGCAGTTCCACTGACCATCACTGGAAGTTACACAGCCTGGGCATACCCACCAAATGGCAGTGGGTAGCACAAAGCATAAATTATCACTATTTCTCGCTGGTGCATTTATGTGATGTTCATAGAAGGTTTTCATGGATGAGCAGATAGAAATTCCTTGTTTCTGTGTCACCCTTTCGTGGAGTTATGGCAGTGATGGGATTACTGGAAGTGTAAAATGATGATCAGAGCTCTGAGATCTAGTCGTACGATAAGTGTTGTCTCTTCAGCCTTCCTTATTCACAAGGAAAAAATAAACCAAAACCTTGGAGCTTGTTTCTGATACAGAGAACCAAACACCTGATGGCAGCACATATAAAGAATCTTAAGTACATTTGTAATATCTCCAGATTTCAAGTTATTGCAATGACTGTAGTCACTATTTCTTTTTTTTTTTTTTTTTTTTGTATGAACCAGAGAAGCCTGGAAGACCTATCACTTCAGAGTTGCATTTGGCACCAGCAGAAAATTGGAAAAAATGTTTCTAGTGCTTCATTAAGAACATCCTGTGTGGGGTTCCTGATGGCTTTTTACAACCTGTCTCCAGGCCTAGGCAAATCCAAAGGCAGCTCATCAACAAAATTTGTTCTATTACTTTCCCTTTCATTCAGTTATGAAGCAAATTTCTTCCTGAAAGCCCTTCCAGACCGTTATATTAAGGTGTCTTCTTTTGCTGTCTTTTTTGTTCGTTTGGGTTTGTTTTTTGTTTTTTTTTTTTTGGGGGGGGGTTAAAGTCTTTCTAATTCTTCTTAAACGGATGTTAATAAAACATCTGGATCATGATTTGTGGTCCCTTATTCTTAGGGATCTGTATCATAAGGAGTCTTCTACAAATGGTTTTGTGTGTCTTCCAACATTTTATTTTCAGTTATGAATGTGTATGTCAGTGCCACTATATACATCAGTTCTACTGGTTGCACTTGTTCCCTTTATTCCATTCTTCACACACTACTGTGAAGTAGTATGAGACCTCTCTTCAGTTCTAGATTTCTCTGACCTTTTCCTTTGCATGTTTCCATATCCCAGCTTGGGGATGCATGCAGAATTTACCACATTTACATTGTTTGTTTTCCTCCTCACTTTATTCTTCTTTCTCATAAAAAGAGAATAATTTAAGTGTCAGCCTGTTAACTCATAATGGCAGGAGGCAACTCTAAAAAACATATAGAGAAACAGTTTTATTAATAATAGAGATCATTAATGGGTGCCTTCAACCAGTTATTTCACCTAGAGACAAAATTCTCAAACCCATGGTTCTGCTAAACAGATGAGAAAGACTACAGATTTTTTCCATTTTCCTTCTTGCTGTTGTGATTTCTCTCCTATTAACTAATACCATAAGGACTTCTGCAATTGATTTTTTATTTTAATTTTGGTATTAATCCCACTTTTGACACAAGTTTTTCTCATACCTACAGACAGAACATACCACAGCCTCTTGAAAGTATACGTGACTACACTAGAGACTGTCTAGTCTCTCAGCAGAGTTCCTCCTAGTGAGGAGAGAAAATAAGTGCTTCCAGTTGTCCTGCCAGCTCAGCTACACCATCCCTGAAACAGCACGAATGGTTAAACCAACAGAAGCACTCTGCATTCAGTAAAGCTGCATGGACATCAAGAGTTTTGAAGGCATAGTTGCATTAAGTAGAGCATATGCTTTCTTTCCCCACAGCTTTGCCGTCTTGGCAGGACTTAACAATAGAGATGAGTTCTACTGGCGTTGGTAGAGGAGCACCAACACTCCCTGCTATAGCTATAGCCTGTGCATCACTGGTAGCAGCTCTTCTAGCAAAGGCAGCAGAAAAGCAACTATATCTTAGCCACTGCTAAGCCTACTGTTTTAGTTCAAACTCACAATCATCTATGGCTTAAGTTTAGACACTGAAAAGGCAACTTGAAATGGCTCAGGCACAACCTTTTGCCCCTTCTGTGACACAAGTAATGATTTCAGAAGTGAAGCAGGCCAGGCAATGGGGAACTTTAATGTCTATAAATCTTGCAGCAAGATTTACTGGAGCATGGTCTGTATTCCTGGCAGCCTCAGTGAGAACAGGTAAACTCTAAATGTTTGTACCATGACATTGTGAAACATCTAAACATGCAGGGCTGCTGAATCCTCGCTCCATCTTTTCGCTCACCTCACTAATAAAGTATCAAAGAATGTGTTCATATTTCACAAAGAGAAAGAGATCTTGAGAGATTTCAGAAATGAGCTTAAAAAATACATTGCTTGTAAAAATAGTTATATTTATCAGTTGAAATAAAAATTATTAATCACTTCTGTGACTCCTATATGTATCAAATCAATCATTATGTTTCACCTAGGATGCAGTTTTAAAAAGGTTGTTATAGGCTTCCCTGTCTCTATTTGGAATAAATTTCACAGTAAACGTGGAACACACATTCATGGAAATATAAAAGTATAGATAGAAATTTAAGTTCCATAAAGCTTACAGTGGAATAATGAATTAAGATACTGTGAAATAATGACTTATGACAAATCTAAAGAAAAGTGCATAAGGACAAGCAATCATGAAAGGTCCACCTCTTGGACTACCCCAGGAACTGGTTTCCCAATTAAAGAACAGATTCATCCATTAAGAGAGAGAAGAAAAGCAATTGTTGACAGTCATCAGGGAAATCAAATTAGACCAACTCATTATTTAAACGTTTTGATTTAAAGGCAGAGTTGTTAATGAGCTACCAAGAGCTATAATTATCTGTGTCCAATTTCAGCAACAAAATTAAAATCCTGCAATAGATTAGAAGGAAAAAAAAGCAAAAACTTTACATATCAGAATATTGGCATTTTCTCAGCTGTTGGAGGGCTGGCTTTTTGAGGGAGAAGCATGGTTTTGTTGTTTTGCCATTGTTGATTTACCAGCTGTAAAGCAAAAGAAAAGGATTGTCAAAAGTTAAGAGGCAGTTCCCCAGAAATAAGATAGCATGGTAAGTCGCCATGTGTGATGGTGAGGGCAATTTGGTACAGCTTTTTAGGGAACTAGAAGAAAAATTTATGGTATAGCTCACCTGTAGATTGAAAGGAATGGCAGAGAGAACTGGGGACAATGTTAAGATTACGAAGATGCACTGTGTCCCAAAAGGGGTATTGAGTTACTAGCTCAAATATCTTGCTGTATGCAAGTATGAAGAGCAAAATATGTCTCTGACAGAGATACAGTAGTGATATGCTCATTAAGCTGCCTATACTTCTTGTAAATTCATTGTCCCTTATTGTAAGCAACCAAAATGGTACAATCTAATTGTCAGAAAGACAGGCTTTTGTGAGTTAATTGCAAATACTGCAGCTGGAGATCTAACTATTAAAAGAGCAAATAATTGAACTAGAGCAAATAAAACAGAAGCCCAAGAGATTAAATTAACAGTTTCAAAGGTATATCTCATCATGGCACTGGAAATAGCTAATATATCTATGTCATTATAACACTGTGAATTTAGATGCCTGTGACACCAATTAGTAGGTGCTGATATCACTATATTGCTGCATCCCCTGTAGCAATACTAGTGCAGTGCCTGGCTCTGCACAGTCCAGTGCATTTCAACATGGTCTTTCTCATCTCCAGTTTACTTTGTCATGCTCCAGTATCCATAACCTGTGTCCAAAACAGCAGCAATAATACTGATACATGCTTTAACTCTCTACTGGGGAAAAAGTTGGAAGCAGACTGCATGTTAGCCCTACGCAGCCTGTGATGCTCCTGCCCCTCAGTAAAATGCCAGAGCAGAGCTCCTGTGGATCTCAGAAGAGTAACAGACAAAGAGAAGGTTATCTGAAGGTGGCAGCACTTGAAATCACAACGAAGTCCAAGCATGCTCAGGGTTGGTTTTGCTATAGTCTCTTCCAGGGAACAATGTTTGACCTAAGAAGGGGCTCTGCCCCCTTAACCATTGCAAGATGGGTATTAATAAGAGCAGAAAAAGAGACTCTTGCCTTCAACAGCAGTATTATGATATCAGGTGTGATTCTGTGATCCCTCAGATGCCTTGTCAAAAAGGTTTACTAGCATTGCAGTACAGGTGATACTGTAATAATTTACTTTTTGTTAGCAGTAACTCAAAAGACTCCAAGGATCTGAACTCTCACCTGAGAACCATATTCCGGAGCTAACAGACTATTACACTATTAAGTCTTTTGGCCTTTTCTCCAGTGAACCTTTCTCCTTAGGGATGAACTCTTTGATATAGCCATTCAAAAGTATATTCTGTAAGATTAGGGAGGAAGAAAGAACTTCACCCAAAAAGTTTGTTTAAAGTAACTAGATCTACATTGCCCATAAACCAAATTAAGTTAGACAGCATACTTGTAGATCAGCTACAAAGACATAGTGGCATTTTAACAAAGATATAGACACAACTTATTTTACTACTCTTTTGGAGCAAGAGGAGGACAGATGAAGGCAAAAGAACAGACTCAAACACACTCCACAACTAGTCAGTCTGATTAGTAAATCTCAGCATATTAGGAAAGACTGTTGAACAGCTGAGTATTTCTCTCAGAAACTAACTTACAAAACATTCATTCGTTATGAGCCTGTCTACTCATTGCTCTTGAAGTTAAACCATCTGGCTGGGATGATTCTTTTTCCTAAAGTTAAAAGAAATTTCCCTTATGCACTTTGGTTATGAAATAGTAATTTATTACCAGGCCATTGTCCATCTGTCACAATTATTATCAAATCCTCATTTGAGATATATAATGGTATTGTGTGTTATTGCAAGACCATGTGGGACCCATGCGGAATAAAATGGCTTTCCTCTCCCTTAAATTGTTAGGTTTATGCTAATAAAATTCTATAAAATACATTGTTATGGTAGTGAAAATGTTGTTTCATCAAGTAATAAACATTGAGCTGCATTTATGAAAATGAGCATTTTTTCTCTGTTCTTTCTAATTGAGCAAACAATTTTTCTTATGGCTTCTAATATAAAAAATGCAGAGTCTTTTATTGAATTCTATATTCAAGTAAAGTTTATAGAAAAGTAAAATACTCAGATCTTCTGCTGAAAACTAGGAGCTCTATTATTGAATTTAATGCCATCAACAGTCTAGAAATTAATATAAAAAGCAAGCCTGGGATTCTTACGCTTGCTCTGAACCCTTTATGCTGAGTAAAAGGGGCGATGCTTAGCAAAACACTTAAAACACAGCAAAGTACAGCATTGCCAAAAAGTACCTCATAAGCATCCTCATGCAAATTCCATACACATCCAAAAGATAGTTCCTAAAACAGGATATTTCTTAGTCTTCCCTTGTGGTGCAGTCCTGCTCTCTTGGAATTACTTCTGTTTTTTGCAAATTCTTGCAGACTCCAGATCTTGCAGTATTGTTGGGAATGTCTCACTACGGATTCCCACTGGATATATAAGTGGATAGGCCCATCAGTAGTGTTGCAGTCTCCCCAGTCCCTGAAACAGGTTTTGGTTGCTAATCAGAAGGATTACAGATAGCAAAGTTTCTCTTAAGTTACAAAATCTGGACAGGTCTTTCCAGAAAACTTTGTGTTAGTTTAAATTGGATTTTTCTTTTGAAAATTTAACATTGACATGAACATGATAAATAGAGCCGGTCAGACAGGAAAAAATGCTGTTTCACTGAGGCTTAAACATGCTGACACATCAGTTTTGATGAAGTTTTTGTCAGAAGGAAGCAGAAAATAAAAGATTCATCTTAAGCACGGTTGCAATAACCTGTTTTGAATAGTCCTACGGAGATCTAGCATTATGTTCCCTCTATGACTGCTTAACAGTCATCTGAAAGGAGAAACTCTGCTCGATAGGAAAAGAACTACTGCATCAGAATCTTCTACACATTATTGTAAGTGGAAAACTGTGTCCCAGGATGTCTCCTTTGACAAAAGCTTTCTTAATACTTTTTTTTTATTATTATTATTTATTAACTTTCCATGAAACCTGACACAATTGGCCTTCCAATCCATCTGAACTCCTGAAACACTTCTATGTGCGAATGTTTAATAATAGTACTTCACCCATAAACTCAGTTCTCAGTCATTTGTGAAACTATGGTAATACATTCAAACATCTCTAGCACACCAGCTGAGCAACTGAACCACTGGTTGGCTTCATCCATTTTCCTCAAAGTTCAAAAAGGCATAATTTCTTCTGAAAATCAGAAATTGTCAACACTGCAAATCACGTATTGCTTTCAGCATAAAAGCACGAAAAAAACAGTAAGAACTTAAAGCTCATGTTTAAAAGATGTTACTAGAATTGGGGCTCACACCATCTTCTTTGAGCTGCCTAAAAATTAGGTTGTAATTTCTCTAGAGTTCTCTAATGTCAATGAAAGAAGTTTGTTACATCCAAAAGATAATGTCATCCATTCTATGACAGTGACATCCAACCTTTTTTATTCACCTTACATATCTCTGCTCCTGTTACCTGTATTGGAAACCTAAACAATTAAAGTAAACCAGATATTGAACTTTTATACACATGAAAATTGATAAGAGGAGCTCTATTGTCTCATTCAAATTGCATTGCCTAACTTTAAAGGAAATTGTCTTCATGGGATGTTAATCTAATTTCCAATTATGCATTACTAACTCACTCACTGCAAATTTATCTACATGAACACAGCAGTTCAAATCATGACTGCTTCTGAATCAAAGTTTCTGATATTCCCCATTTACTAGACTTTGCTTCACTCTAGCCTTAAGCCAGAAAATGTTTGAGAAGTGGCAACCAGTCTAGAACTAGTTCGAAGCTCAAAAAAATAAAATCAAAGCATTTGCAATGCGTACAGCACACGTCAGATCCTCAGCATCAGATTTTGCACTCTGTAGGAGACAGCTACAACACAGACATCAGTTTCTCAGCATCAGCATTTGTGCTACAAATCTACTTGTGCTTGTTCAAGCTGTTTGCTACTGTAGTCATAGTCAGGGACTTGGAGGATACAAAAGCTCTTCTCATTGCCAGATCATTTTTGTGCCCTGCTTGCACCTTGGTATTTATAAAGAAGAAATTTTAACATATAAATGAAAAGGATTATATAATGTGATCTGGGCTGGACACAGAATACGTAGAGTATCCCCTGATCAACCAAAAACTCAGATGTTGTTGTAGCACACATCTGTTATTCAGTTTGTATACATAGTCATTTGCAGGCTGAGTTTTTCACACCATCACTTCCGCAAATAAGTGATACAAAACATACATTACTAAACAATGTGTTTGATTTACAGAGATAGATGGTTTAATATAAAGTCCTCGCATACAGAAAGGGATTTCTATAGGGTGGTTCACAAAAAAACTCAAATGTGTGCAAATTGTGAACACCGTTTCAATGTGCAGTCATGCCCATAGCGTATATTTCCCACTTGCCTCATTTGAGAACACAGTGTTGCATTTTCAGTTTCTGGTACACTTTGATGCTTTTGCTCATAGAGTGTCTAATTCAGTGAGACGATGAGCACCACCTCACAGAGCAGTCACAGCTGCTACTAATTCCTCTAAGAAGGGCTGTGGCTCAGTTACTTGGAGAAGGAACCCACACACTTTGCAGCCCAAGTGCACCATGCCAAGTTTCAACATGAGTGGCCAAGACTTGATGTGTGACTTTCTAATGCCACCGCTTGCCTCACACTGAGAGGAAACTGCATGCAAAGTCAACTCAGGCTGGCCACAAACATTAGTAGTGATATTGCTAAATTACCTTCCAACATTAGTCGTGTCTCTAAGTCTAATCTCAGGCCATGGAACCAAAAACTAGTATTTCTTGCATTATATCTTATAATCTATATACTCTTGTCAATAACCATTAATGCAATCATAATTAAATTTCTCTTGTTTCCAGTTTTAAACCGAAGTGGGAAAACAAGGCAGTTTCTATGCACTTTACCAAATATAACATGATGAGAATTTGAACTTTTAAAATGTGAACTTTTAAAAAACTTTTTATGTTTAAAACATATAAAAATTGCCCCTTTTCCCATCAATCTAATGCAACAGAGTAAACTTTCTGCATGGATGGTACAATGAAATTATTAAGCAGCTCTGATTCAGTTTTTTTTTAATCAAGGAAAAAAAAGGAATAAACTAGAACTGCATTGAAGTATTCTACTGCTATTATTTTACAGGTTAAATGGTTATTATATTTACAAATGATTTACTGCAAAATTTTTCCCTAAGGTGTCTGCAAATTTGATGTCACTATGAAAGATTAATGTGTGTTTAAGCAAACTGGAGTAGCCTAATTTAATTACTTAGGACAATTCTTAAATAATGCTTTACTGACTGCTCAGCAATTAGAAGTATTGCCTTAAGAAAGATAAACTAACATGTGGCATCGTGGATCTCATTTGACAAGAATACATTTATTTTAATTCCCTTGTGCTTTGCTTTTAAAAGCTTCAGGTGTACATTATAGTTAGTTTGAACAAAATTTGAGGTTGGGAGGAGGGTGAAACACAGGTGTGCATTTGATGTGAAGAATAACTGAAATAAGAGCACAGAATATTGAGACTGTGGCGGGCTGGCAGAAATGATATTGAATTGATTTGCATGTGGCTGGACACTGAAATCCCATCTGGGCACTGTGGGGGCCAGCAGCTCCCTGGGGCTTTGAGCATCAGGGGATCAATGGTTGTAAGCTGGAACACAGGAGGTTCCGCTTAAACTACTTTACGGTGAGGGTAAGAGAGCCCTATTAAAGATTGGTATCACAAAGAAATTGGAAGTGGCTGTCAGGCTTGGCCAGGCCCAAAAAATGTTTGGTATTGTAGATACAAAAATATACCAAAGGAGAACTGATGGAAAATATTGCCTGGGGGCCGCAGGGTCCAGGAGCATTGGGGGCTCCCCATGGGGCTCAGGGCAGGGCCTGGCAGCCAGGGCCCATCCCAGCCCCAGCCAGGAGCAGGGCAGCCATGGGCACTGGGGCAGCCCCAGCCCCAGACACCTCCCTGACAACAGGGACAGGCCCAAGCCAGGCCAGGATATGGGCCCGCAGGATGGCCCAACTGGGTGCCCCATGGCTGGGCAGGGCAGGGCTGTGGGGAGCTGGAGACCCGCCCTGCTGCGGTGTCACTGGGGCAGGGGATGGTGGCCCGGGGGGCTGACATGGAGTCCTGGGCTGTGAGCAGGGTGGGGGGAACTGCAGGCAATGGACAGGGAGAGCCAGGGCTGGTGGTACCCTCACGGCCAAGACACCCAATTCAGAGACAAACTTTAATAATACAGTGCAAAGCCTATTGATCTTAATACGATGATAGCTAAAACTAATTATCAATACCTTTCAACTTAGTTCTAATACAGAACAAAACCACAGCTGAGGCTATAAACGGCTTTATGAGCACCAAACCCACTGGTGCTGTTTTGTTATTCTGCCAAACAAGGTTTCCCCCAGTTGTCACCAGAAGAAAAAATGCAAACTCAGTTCCTGGCACTGTCTACATTCATTTTGAATCGTCTCAGCTATTGTGATTGTAGGGACTAAGATAAATATATTCCAGTAGTACTGCCTTCAGCAATCACTCTCTGCTTACCTGCCTGCTTACTAACTCATAGAAAAATCCTTGGGTACTGTGGCCAGCGTTTAGCCTGTACCTTGCACCTGCCTTCTTTGCTACGTAACATAATCTTGGTTACACCTGTAAGAACTTGAGGCACAAAAAATGAAATTTTTCTCATATAGCTTCCTACACATACAACGTAGATGGAAATGGTCAGCCTAGCTGCTCCTTTATAGACAGCAGAAAGAAATGTGTTGAGAGGATGTGTTACATATTCATTAAACTATTATGATCATTAAGCAGTCTGTGGTTTGGGCCAAAATCTACACCATAAAAAGGACTAGATAAATATTTCATTAAAATAACATTTTTCCACTGCAAATGACATTTTGCTCAAGATGCTGAATTACAGCTTTATCGCCTACTCAAAGAACACAAATTGTTAGATATATTCATCCATCAATGAATGTACATTAATACAATGCTGCTAATAGTTTTCTCTGTGTGAAGTAGTTTCAACATACTTTCCAATGAAAAAAAAAATAATCAAGATCCATTTAGTATTTCCATTAGATTTTGCTTGCCACATCTATGTATTTATATCTCGAAATTTTACATCTTTTATGTTCAAATATTTTTCAAGTGTTGTGCAGAGAACTTCCGTTCCATCTGAACCCAGAACTGTAAAGACATTATTGATTTCAGTTGCACAAAACTTTGCCTATTGTTTATTTAGAGAGTACTATTTTTTCAACATGACATTATATGCAGTCCAGAGAAAGCATAGCATTATGTTTTGATTTAATCAAAAGTTTATAAGTTTGTCAAATCCATGTGGTGCAGACAATCTACAGCCCTGACAGAATCAGAATACAAAGAATACCAAAGTGACTAGGAATGGAAACAACCATTTCCCAACGCACCTGATATATCTCTCAGGCAAAAAAGGGTTAAGAGGATCAGCAAGTGATGTCAGCCAATTATTACTACCTTCTGGGACACAGAAACAACTGGAGAAGAGTTACAATATAGTATTAGCTGTTTTGATTTTTTTTTTTTTAAGCATACAATAAAATAATGTAATTCATGTGCATGTGAAAATCTGATCTCTGCATTCAGATTTCTTTGCTGGTTCCTTTTCCATTTCCACATCTAATTTATTGGATGTCTCTATTATGAAGATTTTAATATACTGAGTGTATCAAAGCTCAATCTCATCAGCTATTTTTTTTTCAAGTATCCAGAAAGACACAGCTGTATTCCAATGGTTTGACACATGCCAAAAAGTCCAGGTGAGCAAAAGAAGTAGTGATGAGTTGTTGACAGAAGATAGTAAGGTGAAAAATGCAGGGAGGTAATTTAATTTGCAAGAACTCACAATATACCAAATTTTATCTATGTATTTTCAAGGTATTCATCAGAACTCCCTTCTTTGGCAGACTTTTCTACTCCAGCCAAATTGTAGAATGAGTGCTGTGAGAAGAAAAAAGCCCTGTCAATACTTCTACCAGATATATCTTCCTCAGCTTTCAGTCTACTAATTCAAGGGGAATATACTAATGTACTTCCAGAGCAGTGTTAACTACTGTAACTTCTAAAGCAAAATTAATATTTTGTGTCACTTTGTAAGGGTAAGGAAGGAGTGACTACCAAAACTACAGAAAAAATGCTCTGTGGTATGGATACACAAATGATATTAACTTAGGGCTAAACAATGCAAAAAACCCCACAAAAACAAAACAAACAAAAAACCAACAAACCAACCAACAAAAACCCCCACAAACAAACAAAAAGTGTGAATTTCCTTTGAATAATTAATCCAGATTTTTTTGGTCTACAAATACTGATGAAATTATAAAAGATCCAGTTCCTCCTGTAAGATTTCTAATATATTTCTCTAAAAATCTACCTTTTATTTATGCCTTCTCTACTCATATGAAAAGACAAAAATTCCTATATTTGCCTGATTTTCTTCCTCAACAGAAGAGTGGGGTTTGTAATAAATGGGCAATGGACAATTCTCACTGTCCTACAAGAATATTAACACTGAAGATGCATGTTCACAACATGAATCAGCAATTTCTTTAAGAGCCATGGACCTGCTTTTCATGCAAACAGTAGATATTTTGCTATATTCAGATAACAGCTCCAGCCTGGGTCACTGTTTTCCATTAATAACAGTCACAAAAGCTGAGTCCCAGAGAGCTATGAGTCAGAACATGCATATCTAATAAAAAGACAGCAACTGGGTATCTGGAGCAGCCGTGCACCCTCATTATCCTGCAAGACTCAGTTTACAGGGGAGCAGTGGTTAAGTGCAGAGAAGAAATACAAGATTCACTTGAGATTAACCAGCATTTCTTTGGCAAGGAAACAGATGACCGAGAAACAGATGACCGAGAAACACCTTGCAACTTTTGATAATTCAAAATTGTCAGAGTGATGAAATAGGTATCAGTCAGACCTAAAACATATGGAAATTTTGCAGAGTGTTTCAGCACACTATGTTAGCTGCAAGGAACAAATAGATATTCAAAGAAACTGAAGTTTTGTTAGAGCTGTACTTGCTATGTGATTCCGAGTTCCTGAGCAGTTGACACAATTTCTTAGCAAAATATATTGGAGATCTTGGCTTTGGCAGAAAATCATATCTATTTGTTCTGCTTCAAGAGGCTAAGAAACAGATTATGACATGGTTCAGAGAGAGCCATTAATGGGAGTTAGAGCAATGCATCCAGAGATGTAGACTAGAACACAGAGTTCACACCCGTACACTCCAGTACACCAAGGGTGGATGAAAAAACACTTTAAAGACTAACCTGTCTATATATTGTTATCAAAGGATGTGTATTTCTCTGCAGTCATCCTATCCTAAAATAAATACTATTTTGCATTACTGTGCAGAGAATAAAAGTTCAGGTACTGCATAGAATCACAGAATCATTTTGTTCAGAAAAGGCCTTTAAGATCATTGAGTCCAATCAAAACCTAACACTGCCAAGTCCCTAAGTACCTCATCTACACAACTTCTAAATACCTCCAGGGATGGTGACTCAACCACTTCCCTGAGCAGCCTGTTCCAATGCTTGACAACCCTTTTGGTGAATAATTTTTTCCCAATATGCAATCTAAACCTCCCCTGGAACAACTTGAGGCTGTTTCCTCTTGTCCTATCACTAGGACAATTTCTGCCTCCACCTTGTGAGAGCTTTACAAAATTAACTTTTGGTTACATAGTGCTTGTATGTCAGGAAGCCTAATTTTGGTTTTTACTGTCTTATTTTTTTGTAGCATTTTCCCTTCACCTTTTTGTTTTTATTTTTGTTAACAAGGTTTAGGTTGGCTATATCTAGCAATGCCTTGAGCTAGGAGAAGGCCACATTCTTTATCAGGAAAGTATATAAAAGTAGGTCTTCAAGTGTATCTTGTAAAAATTATGAACAAAAGTGAAAATGATATGACATTTTGGAGGCGTACATTCTAATTGAGCATGTTACAGAGAAATACTTGTATCAAAATAACTTGAACCATTACTGGCCCAGCCAGAAACAAGCATGCATAAAGCTAACACTACTTACCGTCAGATATTTCTTCAGCATAGGTTTTATTATGTAGTATCTTAATCCATCTGATTTTTCAGGCTCACAGGAGATTAAAAATTTTCTGTTTATATTTACATTCAGGAGGCTAAGGAGAAGACAGGCTCAAAAAGAAGACACGTACCTAACATCACTGTCCATCTTCTAGAAGACTGCAGGCCGATGGTGCTGAGCTGATCCGTAGGTACCGGCTCAAAG
>NW_010320967.1:29496-32756 GCF_000700745.2 Antrostomus carolinensis | reverse complement strand
AACCATTCTATGATTCTATGATTTTGGCCAGTGTCCCAGCTCCCCAGTCTACTTCAGCCAAATGACAAGAGAGTGGGTCTGTGTTTGAGACATGAAGGTCAGGTAGAGAGCTGGCACTGAAGGGGGCAGAGGAGGAAAAGCCTGTTCAGGGGCAATGAAGTAATGGCTTTTTAAAGCACTTCAGGATATGCTGAGCATGACAAGACTGTACAGCATGAAAGGCTATTGCTGTCCTAACAAAAATCACATAGGTTTGTGATCAGGGAACTGATGAAAAAGCTTCTTTCTTCCTCATTCAGAAGCATTTCAGAATGTAATTTATGCAACTGTAAAGGAGACTTATGCCTGAAAATTAAGCTACCTGTTCATAAAAGGCCTATTTGGCAGTGCAATCACTCACATGTAACTCAACACACCTGTAATCTAAGCAAAAGAAGTTGCTAAATCACTAGAACTTTGTAATTCCAGTGATTTGGCACATCTTCCCCATGATTAGATGGTTAGCTGTACTGCATAGGGTAACTGGGAACGTCACGGTGTTAACACCACAGGAACTCACCTTGTTTTTGGATTCTTGACAGGGTGAAAGATTTCCACTTGCCATCATTATGATTTTGGTTGCTGATAACAGAAGCTGTACCTGAACCCAGATCATAGCTGACTTTTACACGCCCACCACTGAGTTCTACACTCATGAAATCCTTCTGTTAATGAAAGGATTAGACACATGAATTATGATTCTTGTTCATTTTCATAAGAAACATATGTCATTAAAGAAACACTTTCTTTTCTTGAGTGACAACAGACAACTTTTCTCAAGCTTTTTAAAAAAATCTGCTTAGGTGTTCACTGTCCGGGACTGCAATGTACAAATGTCTGCTGCCAACAAGTTCATTTTTCCCCTTTTCTTCTCTGGATTACTACCTTAGTTGAAATCTTGCTAACAACCTAGGTGGAGTTTTGCTGGGAAGTCTGTACTTTTATTTTCTTAGACTGAATGCAGAAATACACATTGTAATTACCTGAAACCAATACTCAGCTTGAGTATGTCTGCATTACAGTTACTGTATTTCCTGCATATCTCAGCTAGATTTAAACTTGCGAAGTAGAAAACAAGAATAGTAAAGATGATAAAATGGGCTTGTTTTACCAGAGTTTCTAAAGAATAATCTTTACTGATTCAGCAATAGAGAGCTATGAACTATTTTTCTCATCAACCACTGACACCAATATCTAAGCAGTAACTGGAGATGGCTGACTGGAGCGACAGTATACATTGCAGCACCTACACAAAGAGGTGGCAGGATACAAAATAGAAAACAAATAGCCAGGGAACTGGATTGCATCAAAGGCATGAAGTAATTAATGGTGGAACTATGACCCACGACATGAATGTATCAGAGAAATTTTAAGTTTAATGATCATTTTGCTCATGGCCAGTTCCACCTGTGCTCAGACCTAGGGGGAATTAAAATCCTTTACCATGTGCTGAATAATTATGCAAAACTGTGATAATAATGTTATGTATATGAACATGAATTTACCTTAAGAAAAAAAGAGTGAAATATAACAAACTCAGTGTTCTAGATGCTTATGCATGTCTATCCATGCATCACTAGAAAGACCATCCTTAAAGTTTTTATACAGTGGGTCAATATCTTAAGAGAGAAATTGTATCAGCGACCAGTGGCCTTCCAGCTCCCAGTGTTTTTAAAAAGTTCAAGTAAATAATTTTTTCTAGAAAACTACATAAAATAATAATAACTATACAAAATAATTATACAAAATAATCTGAAATAATGGACCAATTATACTTTCAATATTCAATTATAAAAACTAACTAGAAAAATTTTGTAAGAAATTATCATAATAAAATGTTATCTTTTACCACGGTAAGTCAGGAGGAGTACCCTCCTCCTTGATAATTCCAGCAATTATGATAATTTTTCCTAAAATACAGGAATCTGAAATAAGACTGATTTACACAAACACAGTTTTTGTAAAACAGTGAGAGCTCAGTAATTCTTCAAGACATCAGTGAGAACTGCTGTACATAATTTCTGGCCCATATGAAAAGGCTAAGGCTAGGACTCTGTTCCCAGTCAGGTTTGCAAAACAATGCGGATTAGAGATGCTGAAGCTGAGTTATTCCTGATTCATCTGAGGATCTGGCCAGATGTCTTTATAAATAACTCCTCCCTGTTATCCACACACATTTGATAGTGTATGTGAATAAAAACTTTGAACAGCTTTATAACTACTGTTTCTGTCATCACCATCACATCCTGTTTGGTTGCACCATTCAGTTCCCCTTCAATGCCACTCACATTAAACCCAAACTTTTTATTTATATCAGTAGGACTTCTATCTAAGACTCGTTTCTTCCCATATTCTCCTTCCTCTCACACTATGATACTTTAAACTATGAACGTACAACCACAACTGGCAATGTTTGCACAAGTAAACATTTGGGATAGATGAAAATTAATGAATAATTACAGAAAAGCTGGAATTCCCCTAAGTCTAACATAATGCTCCCTAGTCAGTAAACACTAGGTAGTCAACTTCCACACTGTCTTGAGTCAGTATCACTGTCACTTTGTCTTCACTTGGACAGCAGTGAAGCATCATACCAGGCAACATCATACCAGGACAGTGCTACATTAAATTACTATTTGTTTTCATAATGTGATGAATTCAGCCACTGTAAAGATGGCATAAAACCTGTAAAAGAGTGTGGATGTTAGCTGTTTTCTCTCACCAAGTCATCAGTAGCAAGATACATGAGCAGGGCGTTTGATGAGAAGGTCCTGAATTTGAACATGACTGTGGAAATATTGGGGTTCCAGCGGATCGGGCGGCTCACCATGGCATAGCTGTCACCATCGAACTGGACCGTCCCTTCACCGTCTGCCACCTGTGGGCTGAAAAGGGGCAATTCCAACCAGTTTCATTTGCCATATGAGGTTAAAAACTGGCTGTCCAACACCAGCTGTCCAACACAAAAGCACTTTTGGGAGGAGGATGGAATTGGAACCTGTTGCATACATCTCATGGTCTGTAATGACTCCTTTTGCAATCCTCAATCTAAAATAGCATTTATATATTTTTTCATCTTGTAATAAATCTTAGTTTTGTTACTGTCAGTGATTTAAAAACTTCTAGAGTGTCCCAGACTGAAAACTCTGGAAACTGATTCTCTCTGTTTACCCACAAATGACAAACACCACAACAGCAGAAGCATCATTCTCTCCACAGTT